>NW_027223753.1:212391812-212606812 GCF_028538775.1 Myotis yumanensis
GCCAGGGCACAGAAGGGTTGTGGGTTCAATTCCCGCTCAAGGGCACATGCGTGGGTGGTAGATTCAATCCTCAGCCCCGGTCGGGGCATACTTGGGAGGCAACCAATCAATGTGTCTCTCACACATCAATGTTTTTCTCTCTCTCTCTCCGATTCCCTCCCTCCCTTCCACTCTCTTTAAAAAAATCAATGGGAAAAATATCCTCAGGTGAAGATTAAAAACAAAAACAAAAAAACACACAAAACAACACAAGAAAAAAAATCGACTTCCTAAATTACCGCTATCGGGTCATTTCAGGATAAGTCAGCGCATTTAGTGGCTCACATTTAACCTGACGGTGTCCCAAGCCATGACGCCTTTTACAAACTCGAGGCGGCGACACACTTTTTAGTAAGTAGAGTGAGTGTCCCAACATGAATGCCGTCTGGGCAAAGTTAAATTTCCCACCGCACAGTTTGAAAGACCTGGATGGTGTTGTCAATGAGCAGGGCGATATCGGTGAGGTGCCTCCAGCACCCGAGGCTGGGATGGAGCAGGCGAGTAGGGCAGGCTCCGTCCCTGCCTCCGAGAGGCTGTGGCCATTGGCTGAGACCCTGGAAGCTCCCCAGGGTGCGGTGAGCAGCTACACAGAGAGGGCCACGCGGGGACACACGTGCCCGTGAACTTTGAAAGGGAAAAGGTTTGCGGTTCTGTATGCCTACTCCCTGCAAACACACGTAACCACACACACACCCACACACCCACACACCCAGACCCACAGCCTCACACCGAGTAGTGGCGAAACAGGCCCAACTTGCCAACCAACAGACCCTCCCCAGAACCTTGCCAGGCCAGTCTTGCCCAAGGTCAGGGGGATGTCGGGTCAGGCTCCCTGGCCTCAGGGGCCACACCAACAAGGGCTGGCGGCGGACTCCCACGGTCTCCGTGGGGTGCCGCGTCTCTGACGGCGTTCATTTAAACCGGGACCAGTTCCCCGAACTCTACAAAGGGGCTGGTTTTCTTCAAGTTTTCACTGAAGGGGCCCTTGCTACGATGTCTTTCTTTGTTAACTCAATGTACTTTTAACAGTGGTCGCAAGGTCTGAATCAAGACTTTCTCTCTATTGGATGACAGTTCTTGGCGGAGTGGCCAGTTTTTATAGAACAAATCAGCATGGAGATATAGGTCATCACTTCCACGTTTGTTTAAAAATAATAAAACCAAAAAAAATTCTTTGTTGGAATCCATTTGGACTTGGGGGAATTCCCGGTAAAATCCACGGGGCTTGTCTGAGTAAAGGTCCCGGTCGTGGGGGCTGAGCTACTTGCTTCGGTTCTGTAAGGGGAGCCACCCCACAGGGGGAATGTCTGTGGCCTCTAAGTCTGCGACAACACGTCCTCCCTCACCAATGCCGCCTAGCGCCCGAGAACAGGTCAGTGACTAAGGCCATGGCCTTGGGGCTCTGCTCGATGCCACACACACACACTTACGTGGATTCAGATCTGTAGTCACTGCACGTGTGACTCACTCCAGTGGCATTTTCAGGCCACCGACCCCATTAGAAACGCTGACCCTCGCTGCACGCTCTCCCCTCCCACGCTGGTACCTTTGATCATCTGCTCCAGATGCTCCCAGAGAATGTCGCCCACGAAGTCCGGCGCCAGCTCCAGGAAACGCTCCTTGCCCAGGTTGCACAACACCTGGCCGTTCATGCCGAACCTCTGCAGGTTCACGTTCACCAGGCTGAACTCGTTGGTGGCCCAGAGCAGCCACTGGCACACCTGCTGCTCCGTCCACAGCCAGGGGTCTAAAACGGGGAGGAAGACGGAACTCAGAGGGGGCAGTGGAAGGAGGCGGTGAGACCAGAGAAATCGCTCCTGATTTTCCCACCACGTCCACGGGGGCACCCGAGACCAGCGACGTGAGCGAGACCCCCGGGGTGAACTCTAAGACGCGGACATCGGTGTCCCGCTGACGGGGTTGAAGTAAAAACCAGCGCGGCTTCCCCACGTCTCTGCCAGTCTTTGGGAGCCACCTCACACACGAGCTTAAAATACAACCCGTCTCGCGCCATGGCAGCCCGGCTCGCCCGCCCGCCCGCACGGCGCAGACCCCGCCGGCAGCTCGACAGAGGCACTTACTCTTGGGGATGCCCAGCCGGCGCTGCTCCTTCGTGAAGCCACTGAAGGTAGCTTTCAAGGCCTGACTCATCACAGCCTTGCTGCAGGGCGTCAACAGGGGCAGCTCACAGCTGGCCGAATCTAGGGAGAAACCAGGGCGGACGTTAGGATTTCAAGCTGGCGGCCGCGGAGGAGAATTTAGGGGAGGAATCGTAGTTTTTAGAAAAGAACCATTTGGATCTCAAACCATTTTGAGATCGTTTCCTTAAAAGAGGATACATAGGACCCCCAAACTTTTTTTTGACTGACATTAAAAAATATACATCCCATAACTTCACTTATTAAAATAAAACCACTCAAGTTTTATCTTATGATCCAATACTTCATACAGCAGCTTATGTCTAGATGAAATGTCTATCTGACTATTTTTAGACCATCAAATAAAAGTGCATGATCTTGAGGCCAAAGGCTCAAGGGCTTGTAAATACACAATTTGGAAGTCGATTCCATTAAAACCCAGCCACAGGCAGAGGCCCTGCGCCCCGTGACGTTGGCACACTTTGCACTTTTATTAAGAAACAGTCTTCTCTGGGTTCCCTCGGCAATTCCAAGAATGATAAATGACTGTCACGTGACAGCATGCTGACGCAAGCGCACCTGCTTTAATTAATTTTCTGGGCTGTATTTTCTAGCACCTACTTCATGTGACAACATCACGTCTGGAATGTCTCCAACTAATAACTATCCCAGTCACGGCAGAGGCACCGGCCAACATGCCGGTCAGTCCTCCAGAGAGAATCAATGACACGAAGGAGCACAGAAGTCAGTGCAGACGGGGAAGACCAGCAAGAGCCACCTGTGGCCCCAAACCCCAGGGGAGGGTTTCACTGTGAACCCAGAAGGAAAGCTGAGCTGCATTTGACTGCGGCCTGGTCTGCTTTGGAGTGGCCCTGGGAAGCCGCAGTGGTGACACCCCCCTGGTGGAAACCCCGGGGGCCCCCTGCAGTGTGCCAAGGGCAGGACATTTGCTCTCCCCGGGGTGCGTCTGGCAGGGAAGACACCAGAATCCTCACACTCAGCAAAAGGGAAAACGGCCCTGCCCCAGGTCCAGAGCCTCCATCCGACTTTTCACGCCAGACACTCAAGACTCGGACACTCATGGCTCATCCGTTGTCCTCTCCCTTCCCCGAGTTACTCTGGGCCATCGCACACGACGGCCGGTCTGGGCAGCAGGTTACCGTGAGAGATGGAATCCAAGCCGGTGGGCACTTCCTGGAGCGCTTGCTTTTCATTCAGGGAGGGGAAAATGGCAAACAGGGACCCGTCGAAGGTGTCGAAGGCCGGCTGGCGCTGCAGAAGGGACAGGAAGAAAACGGGAAATATAATACTTACTTGCTGAGTTACCCGATTTCAACGCGGTCCGTGGGTCATCGGACCCCGCGCCCGGATCAAACCGGCCACTGTGAAGCCACACCTGGAGTGGACCCGCGGTATCCAGACGTCTCGGATGGCCCAGGTGACCAAAAGGTCATTTAACCCCCCTCACACAGAGGCAGAATGACCGGGAGTTTATTTCTAGGGGCCTAAGCCACTGAAATTCATAAATGAAGACAAGACACCCAGAAACGCTAGGATCCCAGAAGAACAGTGCGGGGCGGGGCCTCACAGCCCACCTGCTCCAGCACCTGCCTTTTTGTGACATCATCGGAGAGAAATGCCATCAGGCCCCGTGTCTAAGGGAAATGAGCCTGGCAAGGCCGGCAGTGAAAACCAAAGGCAAACAATGGACTGAACACGGAAAATCAAACAATGAAGATCCGAGGAAGCACTCATTTTGAAATGTTTACAATGAAACACTGTCACTGACACAAGGTGCTTTTTCCCCTCAACAATCCCAATGGCGCAGAAAAGAGTGAAACACGCGGACGTTCCTGCAGGTCCACTGTTCTAAACGTAACGCGTGTTAAAAGAACTTCCCTGCCCCACACTCCTCGACGGGGAAAGATTCCAAAGGAATCGGGTTTAAAGTTAAACTCCCTACAGTGGAGGGGGAAGGAGAGGAGAGAGGCACGGAGAAAACTGCACACTGTCCATTTCTGATCCTCTCACCTCAGATGTATCCAAGAAATAGCCTTTCATATTAAGACTCGTTAATAAGTAACAGATAAGGCCTTGATTCATCATTGCCCAACCAGCCAAGGAAAAAATGTGAAGAAAGAGTCTACTTTTCCAACAGGGGCTGGAACTCCCATGTTGCGTGTCATGTGATGACACATGTGTTGAGTCATCAAAAAGAAAATGTGTAACACATTTACAAATAAAATCAGTTCATGTGCTTTCGTTTTAGAAATGCAGAACAATGGATGACACATTACCCCAGTGGGCGGGCAGAGGTTGGAGCTGGCCCCAGACACTCAGTGGAGCCCAGTCCCCCCAAAACCCAAGGCTGTGAAGTCCAACAGATGTCCCAAGACATCGAGGGCACAACCCATCATCTAGTACAGTGGTCGGCAAACTGCGGCTCTCGAGCCACATGTGGCTCTTTGGCCCCTTGAGTGTGGCTCTTCCACAAAATACCGACTTCTGCGCATGGGCCATGAAGTTTCAATCGCACTGTACGTACACGGTTGCACGTGGTATTTTGTGGAAGAGCCACACTCAAGGGGCCAAAGAGCCCCATGTGGCTCGTGAGCCGCGGTTTGCCGACCATGGATCTAGCAGATGAACAAACTACTTTATCATTTGGGACTAACTGTGCGTAAAATAGCCAATCGACTTTTAAAACCCCCACTAGCTCTGCCCAGGTGACTAAGAAATGCCTTCGCTTCACTGACAGCAAGTTCTTTTTTTTTTAAAACAAGGAAGTTCAAAGACAACGTAAGTTCACGCTGCCTCTTTCAACACGTCAACTCCGGTGACTGCTTCTCCAAGCCCAGGAGTCGCAGGGACACCATCAAAGTCTTTGAATTTACAGGGAAGTTTCTTTTCTGGGGCTGTGCCTTGCAGCTTGGTGCCATCACAGCTTGTCCACGTCCGGCTACTCTGAAAACCTCTGACCACACCGGCAAGGAGCGCCCACCTGAAGTGGAGGGATGGCCACGGTAATTCTCAAGAGAGGCCCAAGCCCAGTGTTGGCTCTTTGGGTTCCACAGACAAACAACCTCCCAGCGACCTACAGAGCAACACGGGACCTGCCAGAGACACGCATTTGTACAAAACCCTGGGCTCAGAGGAGGCCGATCGAAAACCACTGCTCCCGAGATGTGTTTACTCACAAAACCAACAACAGTCAGGCCCCGCTCTCACGGATGGAGAAGCCGACAGGGAATTACCCGCTGTGCTGCCACAGCACGTTCCCAAGAGGAATTAAGATAGAAGCTCAGGAAATGTGCTTGCTGGGCAGCAGAGGCGGCGTTCATCCTTAATCTGTTTCTTGGCTCACAGATACAGGCTGTCCCGTGGGCTCGGCGGCTTCAAGGAAGCAGCACTCCCTCCACGTCGGAAGCAGCCTTCCCCTCGTCCCGGGAAACCGGCTCCAGCTCCGTTCCACGGAGAACCACAGGCTTATCCACCGGGTCGGAGTCTCAGAAACAAACTACCAAGGCCTCACCTTCTACAAAATAAATGAGTTCCACTCTTGGAGGACAAGTAGAGCAAGCATCAGGATGCCCATTTTACAGGTTAGAAAACTGAGGCCCAGAGAGAGTCAGCAAACGGTCCGGAGTCACACAGCCAGTAAGTGAAAAGCTGGGGCTTAGAACGGGTCTTCTGGGGCCCCACCCATCGTTTTTTTTTTTTTCTTTTCTCCTAGAGATGGAGCTTTCCAAATTAAAAAAAACAAAAACCCAACTTTTAGTAAGACTTGCTCACTCACCTTGAGTGTCCCTCTGTAACTGTTAGACACAGGGGCCACCTGGTCCATGTTCTTGATTCCAAAATCATTCATCTTTAAAAAAAAGAGGAAGAGGAGGATAGTCAGAGGCAAACGCTCCTTTTTTAAGGTGTCTTCCCTGGCTGCAGACCCCCCCCTCCCCACTCCCCCGAGTCAGTCAAATCCTACAGAGTAAAATCATTCAGTAACATCGTTCAGATCATTCAGAACCGAATGCCAGGGATTCTTATTTAAAAGGCCCTTCTCACAAAGGCTATGCCATTTATGTCGCTCAATAATAACGCTGATTCCCACTGAATTCCACTTAGAGATGAGGCACACCGATAAAGGCACTTTCCGGCTGGCTGCTCAGAGCCTCCCAAGGCAGCCTGTGTCCCTCCACGGGAGGGGCTGCTGTTCGAGGGGGAGGGGGGGGAGGGGGACCCAGAGGGATGCTAGGGGACCAGGGCTACCTCCTGTCTGCAAGAGGGGGATCCTCAGGGTTGGGAATCCTCAAGGGTGACCCCCAGGCAGCGCCAGGAAAGCATGCTGGGTGGGGCCAGAAGGCCCCATCCTCTCATTGGAGGAAGCTCTGGCCCAGGAAGATCAAAGGGAGACCCGTGGCTTCAGACCAAACCCTCTCTCGTGGTCCCACTTCCTCCCCAGATCCTCTGGGTCCCAGGTCCTCCCTCCCGTGTTAAATACACGGCTCCAAACACGTTAGCTCTGTGAGTTGCTCAGCTGTGCCCTCCCTCAGAGGAGATTCTAAGCGCAGACCTGCCTTACTTGCCCTGATAGCATCTGGGCTTATGCTAGACCTGCGCTGCCCAGAGTGGTGGCCACCGGCCACGTGTGGCGGCCGGGCGCCTGGCACATGGCTGATCCGGCCTGAGATGAGCTCTGCATGTAAAATACACATGCAGGTTTCAAAGATCTCACAGAAAAAAGTAAATCATCTCAGTAATAATGTTAGGTTTACTGCACGTGTATGTAACAGCTTGCATATACTCGGCAAATGGAAATCTACTGAAATTAACTTCACCTATTTTATATATTTAACGTGACTATGACCGCATTTATAGCTACTTATGTGACTTGGAACTGAACCTTGCTGAGATAGGCCGAGAACTTATTTGGGGCCCTAAAATGGAATTGGTTATACATTAGTAAGTGAGAAGGGTACATAGATATTGCCACCAGGATGCTAGAGAAAAAAACCCAGAGAAATGAAAATGAAAATTCATTTTCAGATAAGCTGGGTTAGCATAGCTGATCGTAACCTTTACCCTACTGGCTTTCTGGCCTCGGAACTGAAGGCTTACCAGGCAGCTTTAGGGGTTGGCTAATTGCACCCTCCCGCCCCGCCCCATCTCCACTGGGTGTTCCCGCCTGTTACAACTAAGACCTTCGAGTAATTAAAATATTGCTTAAAATATTGCGCAATTGATAGCACTTACTGGAGGTGGCAAATAGCATATTTTCCCCTAATTGGTTTCTTTGTGCTTTCTTGTTTTTCCTTTATGACCAATGTTATAGCTAAACCAGACCTCCCAACAACTCAACACACACACACACACACACACACACACACACACACACACACACACACACACACCTCTCCTGGCTGGAAAGGCAGCCTGGGAGGTGAGTGTCTGCTTCAGGGGAGGCCAGAGGCACTGCCCAAGGCTGTTAAACCCTCCAGTGCCGGCAATTATGGGGGGGGGGTGGTAATTATCCTGGGGGGCCAGAGGAGCCTGGAGCACTGGGAATAATAATAGCGCTGTGGGGGGGTGGGGGGGCTGTCCTGGATCAAACGTGGCCACATTTGCTCAACCTCCACTTGGTGAGCCGTGTCACCCACATGCACTCAGGAATCAATGTTCATGCGATGGTGGCTGCACTGACAAGACTCTTCCTCGCTCAGGGCTGGGCCTGACGTCCCTGAGGGTGGCTATGACACAGTGCGGCCCAGAGACCTCCGGGAACTTGCCCAGGATCACACAGCTCCGGTGGGGGCTCCTCAGGGGTGCAGTGCGGACCACATGGCAGGGGAGAATGGCCCTCAGTCCTGGGTGCCTCCATGTGCCAGGATAGCCCACCACGTCCTACAGGTCGGACAGCACCCAGAGGTTATGAGACCGGGCCCCTGCGTGCTACTCTTTAAGGTGAAAGGCTCCTTAATTCAGAGCTTTCTGTCATTGATCTGAGTGTTAACCTGTTGATTAGACACACGCCTCAAGCAGAAGACCAAACTGCCGATGACCCACCCAGGCCGACTCCTTTTCCGCAGCCGGTTCGCAGAGGCTCGGTGACTTGGAAAATGGAGAATAAGTTCCCACCTTCACTGAGACGGACAGAGAATGGATATGGAAGGGGGGGGCGATGGAAAGCCGGGCGGGGGTTTTTGTGTACAAATACTTGGGGGAAAGGCAGTCTACTCCGCCCACATGAAGAGCTGTAATTACTCCTTACAGAACAGAATTCTTTTGTTGTCCGGCTTTTAATTTGTTTTGTAAGAACCATGCAGAATCAAAGTGGATTCAGGCAGACACAGAACTAATCAAATTTAAGTTCACTTCTTCTACTCAACATGGCTCCTTAAGGTGGCAGACAGGCCACGAGTCCTTTCCATATAAATCAATTTCAAGTGTGGGTCCCTTTGGTGTTGCCCTTTGGATTGCTGCTGGGGGGGGGGGGGGGGGGGGGGTTGAGAGAAAGGAAGGGAGGGAGGGAGAAAAGGGGGAAAAGAGGCAGAAATGTAAGTGCTGAGGATGGTTAAATTTTTAAAACAAGCAGAACTTGCCTGACAACCGTTCCCTTCTTGGAACAAGCGATCACTTATGTGAGATTAGACCACAGGTGCGTATTCAGGCAAATATGGAAAGAAAAAGAAAGGAGCAACCCCCCCCCCCCCCCCCAACAATGTACTTTTTGAAGGTTGGTGCGCTTTTTCCTTTGAAAGTTATCACTTTAGCGAGAGGAATGACTAATCCCAACGATGAGTGTTTGCTATTCCCTGCAGGACCCACGGTGCTAGCATTTACTGTACTGTGATATTACTCAGAATTTTAATAAACCTTAACTTGGAGATTTATCTGCCTGATGGGTGGCGGTGTGGGCAGGCAGATGGCGCACAGGCGCTGGCATTGTCCGGAACTCACATCATCTCTTGGTGGTGAATGACAATCAATTACCCTTATCTCCAAGGGGGACTGCTCACTGCTTCACTTTCTAATAAGGAGCGCGTCCACTATTTTCGGCTACCTTGAAACTGAATATAGGCCAATATAAAAAGTGCCTTATGCTTTAAAAACACACACAAAACAACCCTCAAATGCACAAGCACTCGCTGATACCTGCATTAAAAATACTTTAAGAGCGAGAAAATAAAGACAGCCCTGCGCACCCATGTCCCCACTTCCCACAGTTCTCGGCGCTCACCTCGCAGGGCCAAGGAGCCCCATCCACGCCTGGGCGCACTCAGGGGGTCTTGCCCTCCAGGCCGGACGCGCGGGCTGCCCTGGCTCTGCTTCCCCGCGCCTCCCTCGCCGGCCGCCCGGGGCCGGGCCCCTGACGGGACCGAGCAGGAGACCCCGGCTCTGCGTTTCCCGGGAGCCGCAGCCTCCAGGTGTTTCAGGAGGCGGGCGCCCCAGATCGGCCCGGCCGCGCGCGCTCCGGTAAGTCCCCCGCAAACCCGGGCGCGCCGGGCCCCTTCTCCCCAGTCCCTCCAGCCCCTCCGCGAAATCAGATCGGCCGGGCGTCCCCTGGAAGGAGCCCCCCAATAGGCCCTCGGTTCCTTTTAAAAACAAAAGCGAGACAAGCCGGCGCGCACTCCCGCCCCAGCCGGCTCGGCCACCCCGGGGCCGCGGCCCAAGTTCGCACCAGCTCCGCGCGTCACGATCGGGCCCACCCCGCGCCCTGTCCCGGGCCCCGCGAATCGGCCGCCCCCAAAGCCCCCCGACCACCCGGCCCTGCAACACGAGCCCGGAGAGGCACGGAACCCAGACGCGCGGCGCCCGGTCCTAGGAGTCGCCGCCACCCCCGCCTGGACCCCGGCGTCCCGACCCGTCGCTGCGGGCTCCCGGGCCCGGGTTCCGAATCCCCCGGGAGAGGAGCCGGAGCCGGAGCCGGAGCCGGAGGGCTCTCTACACGGACCCCCCAACCCGCGCCCGCCCGCCCGGACCCCGCTCTTACGGCGCCGCTTCGGGCAGGGCCGGCGCGCGGTCGGCGGCAGCTCTTCGAGGCCCGGGCTCCTGGGTGAGCGCGCGGCGGGGAAGATCGCGGCCGGGGCGCCGGGGGGACGCTCCGGGAGGCCGGGCGAAGGCGGGCGAGCGGGCGGCTCCGGGCGCTCAGGGCTGGGCTACACCGCGACCCGCACCGCCGCTGGAGGAAGTAACCGGCCCGGCCCCTTCGCGGCCAGCTCTTCAGGATCCAGGCGGGGGAGGAGGAGGGACAGGGGGAGGGGAGGAGGGGCAAAGAGAGGGGAGGGCGGGGCCGAGGGGCGGAGAAAGAGGAGAGGGGAGGGAGGGGAGGGAGGGGAGGAGAAGGGAGGGAGGGGAGCGGGGGGTGGGTGGGACGGAGTCGGCTTGTCTGGCGGGACCTCGCCGGCACCCGCTGTCGCCGGGCGCTGTCCCCGCTGCGCTGAGCCGGGTGGTGCGCCCGGGAGCGGGACGCAGAGTCTCCCCTGGGCTTCCTCCCCTTGGCCCGAGGATTTGACATCAAAGGCGCCGCTTCCATTCGGCCGGGGCCAGCGGACCGAGCGGCCGCAGGACTTGGTTAATAAAGGGCCCCATTCTTGGGCCTCTAACTAGACTTTTTGTTTCTGATCATGCTTATCCTGAAAAGACTAAATGAGATGATGAGCGGACCCTTGGCTGGGTCGCTGAGTCCGCCCCGCTCCCGGAAGCCCGGTCGCCTCCGTGCCAGCGGCGCCCCCTAGAGGCGAGCGGCGCCTTAATAGTGACCAAGGTGAGCGTCTCTGGGCTAATGCGCAGGGCAGTTCTCCGCGGCACCATTGTTCCCGCTTAAACAGGGGGGTGAACCGGAGGGTAAATAACTTGCCTGGTCGTAAGACGTTATCACTCCCGCTCATGGTCAAAACCATCAGTTCCCATTTTTAGCAGAAAATACTTGAGTCGGTGTCTAGAAATGTGTGCATTTCCTATGCAAATTCATGTCAAGACTCTCAATATTTTAGAGGGCAATTAGCTGGCTATAAAATAAAACAGCCCAGCTTAGGCTAGGCCATGGGACTTAACATTGATGCATCTCAGGGACCCAGTGCTATGAAGGGAGAGGAACGGCCTCACTTCTCTGTTACCAAGGTTCCCGGTCTCCATGGCAACCCTACATCCGGAGTTATTGGGATAATTGAGATACTACCGGTGCCTTAATGTTTCCAGGTACCTGAGGATCTCCAGGTATCATCACTGCATGGGCCAGCGGCAGGGTCTACACGGCTAAAACAACCAGTGCAGAGGGGATACTGAATTCATCCTGATGGCTTCTCAGTGTATATTCAGGCCCCATCAGCAACCATAGATGATAGGTCAAGAAGAGTTTCATAAATGGAATACAGATCCACCGTGAGTTACCATGGAGACACGGAGAGAATGCTACTTTTTATTTTTTAACGGTGGCAGAAAATACTGACTCCTCTGGGCTGCGGTTTTAGCTAATAGGGGGACCCCCCACTCCAGGCTCCTCACACAGCCCTTAGTGTCTGAGAAGCTGGGTAGTGTCACCCAGCCATGGGGTCAAGTTCAGTTGCCTAATGAGACTGTCTGTACACCTGCTCAGGGCTGAGTCACTGAGGTCCAGGGACTTCGGGAAGGCACGGTTTCTCCTTGAGCCTCTGGTGCAGATGGGAAAGGGGCGGGGGGCAGGGGGGGCACTTTCCTCCCCCTGGGCCATTTCCAACATATCTGAGCAGAAAGAAGTCAAAATAAGGAGCGTGGGGACTTCCGGGCAGTCCCTTCCTGACAACCAATTTTCCTCTGCTCTAAGTGGTTAAACCTTGGGCTCCTCTCCTCCGTAGAGGGAGGAGAGGGCACTTTGGTAGGCGGTCAGACAGACAGGAGCAGAGCAAGGACAGGGCCGGGGACAGTAGGTCACCAGGGCGAAAAGCCCTGGGTGCCTAGCAAAGGGTGGGGCCTCCCCCCAGGGTGACCTTTCCTCCCCTAGCACAGGGATGGTCATGCAGTTTGGACCCCTGACCTTTCCTCCCTAGAGATAACATCTCGGCCTGGGCTGTATTTCAGCTCCAGGCCCAGAAAAGCAGCAAAACCGGACCAGCGACCCCATGGCTGCCTCAGGACCAGCTGCATTGACGAAGGACCCCCTGCCCTGGTGCCAGCCAGTCAGTCAGCTCTGAAAGGGCTCACCTGGAAAGCTGCTGAATATTCCATTAGGAGCCCCTGGGGCCTCCCCTCAAATCTCCACCCTTAAAACCCTAGGACTGAGGACCCAGTGCGCTTGCTCTCCCTCCTGGGAGCCGCCAGAGCCTTTCCCTTTTCCTGCTCCCTCCCCATACCACCCCCTCCCCAGGCTTGTTACCATTATCATTACCTCCCTCACTCCCAAGCTCCCAGGGCTCTTCCTTTACCTCATAACTCCTCTCCTCAGCCCATCTCCTCTACGAATGACTTCCGCTACCTCTGTGACTTTATAAAGAAATATTCTCTTCTAATTGAGTCTTGGCTCTGAATTCTTTCCCAGCCAGAACCCAAGTACCGAGGTTGCTGAACCCAGGTCCAGTCTGACCTTATGGGTCTAAGACCACTGCCATCGGTGCCGCCTGCAAGGGAAGAAAAGATGATTCTGGAACCTACATCATCAGGCTGGGGTGGACACTGGACTCAGAACCAAGTAGGTCAAGAATGTGTCAGTGTTGAGCACATGGTAGAGAGGCTCAAAACAATCTAGCTATTAACGTTTCTTTTTCCACGCTCTCCTCTGGGAGCATCTTATGAAAGAGACCCTTTGGGGGGAATATATATATATATTATATATGTATATATTCCGTTTGATTCAGTGGATAGAGCATCTGCCTGTGGACTGAAGGGTTCCAGGTTTGATTCTGGTCAAGGGCACATACCTTTGTTGCAGGCCTGATCCCCAGCCCTGGTTGGGGCATGTGTAGGAGGCAACCAATCGATGTTTCTCTCTCACATGGATGTTTCTCTCTATCTCTCCCCCTCCCTTCCACTCTCTACAAATCAATGGGAAAATATCCTTGGGTGATGATTAATTTAAAAAAAAAATACACACACACACAAACAATCATCCCTGCCCTCTCAGTGGTAAGTGTGTGAAACCCTATTGAAAATGATGGGGCCAGAGCACACATGGCTGAACCGAGAGGTACAGGAGGCAGGGGGAGGGAGCCCAGGTCACACCACCTTGGACCCTTGACTCCCACGCAGGCCACACCCTGAGTCCCTCATCCAGCCAGCACCCTTCCTGGGCCCTACACTGTGGCCAATCCCGCTCCATGCCTGGGCGGTCGCATGGTCATAGTAAAATGGCTTATCCTAGTTCTGGGGGAGAGCAGGCTTCCTAACAGTTCTTACCTTTCTGTTATTAGGTGGTTTCCTAGTTACTCAGCTGCACTCAGAGCTGGGCCTGGCTGAAGCCTGCGATTACTCATTGACTATTATGGCTTAATTTACCGAGCTTCACAGTAAATCAAACCCAATAAAAGTCCGGCCCTTGTGCTTCAAGATCAAAAGTCGGAGGTGTTAGGAGGAAATTAACAGTCAGATGTCACCTGGGCTGACACGATCAGAGGCACCGTGTCAGCTGAGGGCAGAGCGGCCTCTTTTCCCTTAGAGAGAAGCCCCCAGGGGAGGGGGGAGGGGAGACTGCAGGGGGGCACGTGCGCGCTAAAGGCCAAATGCCTAGGGGGTAAATTTCGGATAAAGAGCTCTTTAAAGTCCAGACGTAATTATTAAAAATGATCAGCTTCCCAAGTCATCCCTTAAAAAAATCAGTAAAAACGTTTCCTTAGAGACATGTCTGTTTCCGTTGAAATCCAGATCAATAGTCAACATGCAGTTGAGGCGGTTTCCCATGCAAGCTGAACAGACGTCCTTGGGTCTGAGCGGTCTGATGTATTCACTCAGCAAACAGTGTCACCTGCTGAGAAGACAAAGGTGAGGAAGGCTTAGAGCTAGAAAGAATTTCATTCATGCATATTTGCACCTGTGTCTGCTTCGCTGCCCATTCACCCGCCTCCCTGGGTGGGGATTAGAGGTAGCAGTTATTCCACTGATACTTGTTGGGGGTCAAGGAACGGATAAAGTAAAGCTTTATACCACCCCCAACCCCCACCCCCTCACCCCATCTCTGCCTCCCACCTCCAAGTGTAGGTACAACAGGTCTAATATCCACCTGGCCCTCCACTTCATGCCCATTTGTAGCCGCCACAGGGACCAGGAACCCTCAGCTGACCTGGGCTCACCTAGCAGCCTCCCAGCCCCCCAGCAGGGTGGTCCCAAACTGGGCAGGAGCAAGCAGTTCTACCCAGGAGGTCACGGTTTGATCCCTGGTCAGGGCACATGCCCAGGTTGCGGGCTCCATCCCCAATGGGGGCGTGCAGGAGGCAGCTGATCCATGATTCTCTCTCATCATTGATGTTTCTATCTCTCTCTCCCTCTCCCTTCCTCTCTGAAATCAATAAACATATATTTAATAAATAAATAAATAAAATTCCTGGGAATAGCGAACTAAGGTGGGACTCTCCTGGAGACCCAAACCTTTTCCTAAGGTCCCACTGTACTCGCTTGCAGCCTCATTTGTCCCTTCGGCTCCCTGCGGGCACAAAAGCATAATCACGATGGAGCCTCTAATCTTAACCTGTGAAGGGCAGGTTGTGGGATCCGACGTCCTGGGGTGGAATCCCAGCTCAGCCTTTCACTGGCCCTGCGACGGTGAACCCCGGGGCAAGTTGCTGAACCTCTCTGGGCCTCAGTTTCCTTCCCTGTCAAATTTGCATAACAACAGCACTTTTGGGCAGGACCCCCCTGAGGATGCAGTGAGTTAATGTTCCTTAAGCACTTAGAACAATGCCCGGCGTATAATTAGGCCCAGGGTGTGATGAATAAGAGGCCCCTGACGGCGGGGAACCCCTTCGCCATCCGGCAGCCTCCCTGACCTCGGCTCTCCTGCGGACCCCAGGCAGGATTTCGGTCACAGCAGGGAGTGGGAGATCAATAGGGGCCACGCCTGCCTTCACTATAATTCTCTGGCCTTTGGTGGTAAGAGACGGGGGCGTGAAAGACTGAATTTTAAAACTGGGGAACACTTTAGAGTGGTTCTCAACCTTCCTAATGCCACGACCCTTTAATACGGTTCCTCAGGTTGTGGTGACCCCCAACCATAAAATTATTCTCGTTGCTACTTCATAACTGTAATGTTGCTACTGTTATGAATCGTAATGTCAATATCTGATATGCGGGATGTCGTAAATGTTTCCCTCCACGTCCTGCGTGGTTCAGGGGTCAATATCTGGAAGAGGAGCCACACACAAATGAAATAGAAAAGACAAGAGATAATTTGGAAATATTGGGGGACCAGGCGGGCAAGTCCAACTCAAGAGGAAGGACTTCCACCCGTGCTCAGTCCCCACCGACCTTTTATAGTCTGAGGTAAACAATGCAGTGGTTTCCATAGTTACAGTTCTTGTGAGTTTCACCTGTTTTGATCATGTTTCCACTCCCTGCACTTCCCTCAGCCCATTAGCTTCCCAGGTAAGATCTGGGGAGTGTTATAAGGTCAAGCCTAATTATGCTAAGAGGACTGAGCCCTCTAAGCTGGGACTTGTTTGTGACTTTGCCAGCAGGTCAGTCCGAGGCTCAACCCTCTATCAGTTTCCCACAGCGGGATGTATTTTCATTGTTACAAATTGAACATAATTAAAGCATAGTGCTTAATCACAAAAACAATATGTAATGGTATATGTGTTTTGCGAAGGTCTTAGGCGACCCCTGTGAAAGGGTTGTTCGACCCCCAAAGGGGTCTTGACCCACAGGTTGAGAACCGCTGCTTTAGAGAGTTGATATGTGAGACCAACTCCTGTTTGTCTAAGGCCGTGGTCGGCAAACTGCGGCTCTCGAGCCACACGCGGCTCTTTGGCCCCTTGAGTGTGGCTCTTCCTAAGCCTTAGGAGTACCCTAATTAAGTTAATAACAATGTACCTACCTATATAGTTTAAGTTTAAAAAATGTGGCTCTCAGAAGAAATTTCAATCGTTGTACTGCCGATATTAGGCTCTGTTGGCTAATGAGTTTGCCGACCACTGGTCTCAGGAAACTGAGGCCCCAGGAGGATCAGTCCCTCCCCACGGCCCTGGGGCCCCCTCCTGGCAGTGGGGACCACAGTCCTCCCTGGCAGCGATTTGCCCTTATAAGGCAGTCCCTGGAGTATCTAGGGCCGCCCAAATCCCTGTGTTATTAAACTGCATGGGGACAGGCTTACGGCAAGTCCCAACAACAAAACCAGCGTATTCTGAGGCATCCATAATCCCTGAATAGTCAATGTCTCTGAAGTGTGAGTCAGACCCGTACAGTTGGCCGTGTGTGTGTTTTCTGCATCACAGCATGGTTCCCACAGGAGGCCCCGAACTGAAGAATGTGCAGAGCGTGGACTTCATTACCATCACACCAACGGGACACTCAACCACCAGTCTTCACACACACATACATGCACACACAATGCACACACACACACACACACACACACAGCGTCCTCAGGGTCGTGCCAGTCAGTCTAACAGATGACTGTTATTTAAGTTGCGTGGCACTTTGGGTGACAAAGTAAAACCGGGCTGAACATTTTAAAGCAGAGGTGGGAATGTCCAGCCTACAGGCCATATAAGGCCCACAAACTCACTTGGCCTGGCCCTGCGTAGGCATTACGGGTGAGTTAATTAAATGTTTGACCACTGATAGCAGGCTAATGTTTAAGCTGATAATTCTGTATGGCCCTCGAATGATGTTACAAATATCCAAATGGCCCTTGGCAGAGAAAAGGATCCCCACCCCTGTTTTAAAGCGAAATAATGATCCAGACTTAAGCAGGCGAGTGAGTGAATCCCTAGGACTTTGAGGTGTTCACGGCGCATCCACACTTTTGAGGGTCGGCTCTCCAGCGGCTGCAAGGCTTTTCCTCCACTTCTTTGCATTTGAGAATTTGGGTACCTGTGTCTGTTTCAGGCCCACTGAGCTATCAGCACCTCCTGTTTGTCTCTGTGATGTCTCCTCCCTCGTGCGCTGTTCATGCTCCAAATTCATGCTTTCTTTACCTCTAAATGCCAAACCAAACTTCTCCACCTGACCAGGCCTCTGGTTCAGCTGAGCTGCCCCCACAGAACGAAGACCAGGGAAGCCCTTCCCCTCACGCCCTCCACGGCAGCGCCTGCGTTTTTCGGTAGCAAGGAGGACGCTGGACTGTGCCTAGTGAGTCCTGCCTTCCTGTCGTTATTGTCACCCTGTATGTTAGTGTTTGTATAGAAAAATTAGTATTTATCTGCACAAACCTCCTGCTCAGGAACAAAAAAGCAACTGTCTGACATTTTATTTACTTATGTATTCATTCATCCAGTTTGCTGAGATATAATTGGCATGATTTGGCATTTTAAAAATGATTGTTGAGTGTGATGTGTGAATTAGAACACTCATACTCATTTCTAAAGACTTCGAGACATTACGTCGCTTCTCAGCAGAGTAGCCAGAGGGGTCCTGTTAAAATATCAGTCAGATCAGCGAAAAACCCATCAATGGCCCCAGTGTGACTCAGAGGAAAAGCCCAAGTCCCTACCAGACCCGTGACCTGGCTGCCCTCCATCTCTGTGTGTGCGCTTGTCTCCTGGATCCTGGACCGCTTCCAGGCACCGGTGGCTGGGTCCCTAGGCACCAGGCAGGCCCTTCCTCACCTTGTTCCCTGTCCTGGGAAGCGCCTGCCAGATGCCCCAGGGCTCCTGGCCTCCCTTCTGTCAGACCTGGAGGCACAGCCCCTGCTGCTGAGACCTTCCCTGGCTGTGACCTAGAAGGTCAACCACTCCCCTCTGCCCAGCGGGATTTCTTTCCTTAAGCCTTATCCCTGCTCAACATCCTTTATGTTTGACGTGGTTACCCCGTTCACTACCTCCCCAGCAGGAATTCCACCTTAGTGGGTGGGGATTGTGTCTGCTGCCCTGCGATGCTCAGAACAGTCCCAGGCACGCAGCGCTCCGTAAGTCTTTGTTGAGTGAAGGACGAACACGTCAAATGTTGGTTTGAGCACCAGAGATGGAAGTCAAGAGATACGAAGCTTTGTAAGAAAGTGAGGAATCTTAGTCAGAGTAAGAAAGTTGTGAGTAAATTTTAAAAATCGGGTAAAGAGTGAAAAGTTAAATTAGGCAGTGACGTGGATCTTTGACGTTCTCTACACGGAAAAGGGATTTATGAAATCACTGTAGCGAACGCCCTAGCAGGGGGAGAATGTGCATTTATGATGGTCATTACACATTGGAATGTTAAGTGTGATCTTGGGGGGCAAGACAGCATCTAGAATTCATGCAAAAGATACCATAACAATGGGAAAATCAGAACTTCTGGGTTCCACGTTGAGTATCCATTACATGTTAATGATGGTGTGAAGTGGTCAGTGGCCAGAAGACCAGAAGGAACCAGAAGGTCATCTTTGGCTCGCCTGTCCCTCCTCATTTCTGGTTTTTTCCAGATTGCTTCTCTGGGGTTCCTCGACGTGGGATCTGATTCAACCCCTGTTCCTGGGTTGGTAAGAAAACGGGGCTGGCTTCGTGGCCCTGCGGGCAGGGACCAGAACACCCACAGCCAGCTCCGCGGCGTGGTGGGGATTGGGCTGCCTCCCGACCAGCCCCATGTCACTGCTGGGCCCCAGGAACCCCTGGTCCCTGCTCTGTGCTGCCCCAGAACCTGCCCCTTCTGCTGCTCTGATCTCTTGGACGGAGCTGCGGCCTCGGTCTCATTTCTTCCCTCCAGACGTCTCCCTGCCTGCTGTCCTCATCCCCTCCCTGCCCAGCAGCACGTCCACGTTCTGCCTCTCAGGACAATCCACAGTGACGCCCGGTCTGCCCGTCCTCTGTGCATGGTCCACACCGGGGTTTCCTTCCAACCAGCTGTTAGCAGGTGTAGCGTCCATGCAGAACCTTAGTGCTGACAAGACCTTCTCCATCCTAGACTGTGGGGGCCAGGCAGGGGGCAGCAGGGAGGCCAGCTCGGCGACTGCAGGGGAAGTAAAGGGAGGTGATGGAGCAGCTTGGACCAGGGAGTTTTTGGCGGAGATGAAGAAAAACGTTTCCTATCTCAGACACCCACACCACCCTTGACCAGCTGCTCAGGGCAAGGTCCTGGGAGCCACTCTGGATTTCTCTTCTCCCCCCAACCCCATCCAACCATCAACAAACCCTGTGGACTCTACTCCCATGGCACATCTCACGCCTTCTGCTTCTCTACTCTTGCCACCATCTTGCTCACCTTGACCAAGCACCAATCTCCTGCTGAGCACCCCTCTGCCCCAGCCCTCCTATACCCACTCCTCCACTCAGCAGCCAATACGGTCTTTGAAAAAAACAAATCCCATGATGCCACCTCTCTCCTCAGAATCCTCTAAAAGCTTCTCACTCCACACAAGATGGAATCCCCACTCCTTTCTATGCCCTGGGAGACCTGCCCTCACCTTCTCTCCCATCACTCCTCTCCTCGCTCCTCATGCTCCAGGGCACCAGCCTCTACTCCCGCCTCCGGGCCTTCGCACTCGCTCTTCTCTGGAATGCTCTTCCCCGTCCCTGCAAGGCTGCTCCTTCTTCTCGTCCAGGACAAATGTCACCGGCTCAGGGCAGGGCTTTCTGAACCCCGATCAGAAGGTGACTAACTGTCCCATCACTGTCACATCATGTTGACAACGTAGTTCCTAGCATTTGTCACTACAAAATTTCCCTGTTAGTTTGCCTTTGATTAGATTTGTTCTCCTGTTCACTAAAACGCAAGCTCAGGGAGAAAGTTCTGACAGTTGGGAGAGAGTAGACTTTTGTCCGCCTTGTTCATGGCTGCGACCCCACACCTTCAACAGCATCTGGCCTGTTCTAGGTGTGGACGAATGTGCGTTCGGCGAGTGAATGAATGAACTTGGCTAGATTCAGTGCATCACTCCAGTCTCTCAGATCTTTATACCTCCGGAGTTCTGCTATCCAAAGTATCTTCCCTCACTAACGGCTCTGATCTCCTATAACCTTGGCAAACCAGTCATTGAACAAATAGTGACTCAGGCCAAGCCCCCGGTATGTCACCAGGACTCTCCCTCTGGGTGAGAGTAACCCGGATGATTAACTCCTTTTGTGTAACAAACCTGGAAGATAGTAGACATTATGGGAAATATCCTGCTGAAGAACAAATAGCGACATCTGTCACAGTCGCCTTATCTGCTTTTCCAGTAAACCTCTCGGCTCTAAAACAACAAAATATTCACATGCAGCATGGCACGGGTCCACGTTTCTGCAAATCTTCGTCACGTCCGCACAACAGAAACTTGCGGGTTCTCATATCTGCCCCCGAATTCAATCCCTTGTGTCTCGCATGTCACGCAGCTTCTGGGAAACCCACTGTACCCCCATGAGAGGGCAAGTGTGAAAGAGGCGAATACCACCTAGGAAAGTCCTTCCCAGATCCCAGCCAGAGGCTCGGGGACCCCTAGGGTTCCGGGCCCACACTTTGAGAACCACTGCTCTGATGCGTCCAGTCTCATATTTCAGATGAGACAGCTGAGGCTCCCTGCAGGATAGAGTGAGTTTCGGAGGTGTCACACCTTCCTACTTTAGCCCAAGGTTCTGGCCCCGAATAATGTGTATTGGTTGCTTGATTTTTAAACACAAAGCAAACACCCAGGCATTACCTTATGCTGATCATGAAGCCTCCACTTTTGAAATAAGTAGGTACGAGCTCGATGGCCATGCGCAGCCACAAGGAAGTGGCGTGGGCCCGAGCGCATGGCTGTGAATGGTGTGTTTATCGTCCGTCTATCTCTTGGGCGGGTGTGCACAATGCCCCTTTGTGCTCTCTGAAAGGCCTGTGTGTTTGAGGTACAGCCTTCTGTACCGAGACAGGAGTCAGTACAATTACACTGACTATTCCCTTTGATGAATGGAACAAAGGTGAATGAAGCTGAGTCCGGACTGTAATGAAGGCAGGTCATGAATGAGCTGCTCGGGGCCAGCGATCACACTTGGGAAAGCAGCCCACCTTCTGAACAGGTACCTGTGACACACCTTGATCTCCAGGTTGGCTTAATCACAGCCAACTAGTGTGAACGGGCCAAGTGCCCTGGCTCGGGGACCAGAGGGACATGGCTGCCAGGGGCCATGCACAGCTTTTGGTTTCTATTCCGGGAAATGAGTAGAACGCCCTTGGAGTGAGTGTGGTCCGAACAAACAGTGCCTTCACCGCTCCAGGTGCCCAGCCTTAGTCATCCAGACGGTATCAAGATGTAGAAAGTCCTGACAGTTGGGAGTGAGTCACTTGTCCCCAGTCAAGGCCAATGAGACAAACAGAAATGAAGTAGGAACATCAATATGGTTTGCTTCACGCCATGGGTCTGTCTGGGACTAGCAAGCAAAGACTTCACACCAGGAAGACGGCGTTGGGCAGTCTCCAGACCCTGCACCCGCTGTTGGGGCCCATGGGTTGGTGGGGATCTCTAAGCCCTGCCAGGACTACCCAAGCCTGCTATTCATATGCCGATCTCTCAGGGTGGCCCTCCTGGTAGAATGTAAACACGTGCAACCAGTCACATGGGGGTCAGACTGAGGGGCTGCTGGGGAGGAAAGGGGCGGGGACATCGTAAGAGGAGGAAACAGGGTGCTCTTGGGAATAGGAAGGCCAACTCCAGAGAATTTAACGTTTATTCGTTTAACAAACAGCTTTAAGTAAGAACCAACATTTTAAGATTCTTGTTCCTTATTTTTAGACATTTTTGATAGCATAAAATAATTGGGTGGACAAAGCTTTTATGGCCATTACAAACTCGAATTATTAAATGTTTACCATGTTTCTTAAGACTCTGGAGTAAATTGAAGGAGATGTGTAATGTACTATATTCTATAAAAAAATTATCTTCATGTTTTCTCTTTCAAATTTTTAACTCTTTCATTGATTTTGGCCATAAAGCAACGCTATGATAAGCATGGATGGAAAACCCTGGGCCTATAAATACTGTGTCATGACAAGGCTCGATACTAATGCCAACTTAAGAGTCCTTGCTTTAAAACCTAGAGAAACTATAGAGTCAGAAGTTAGAATCTGTACATAGTTTTACACCCTGTTTACTGCTAACATTAAATGGTTTAAAGAACCATAGGCTTATTCCCATGGAAATGACATTTGAATACCCTTCTCTCTCTCTCAGAATAAGAATTTGACATTCTTCTTAGTGACCCACCTTAGTCATCCATCTAGTTCAGGGGTGGGCAAACTTTTTGACTCGAGGGCCACAATGGGTTCTTAAACTGGACCGGAGGGCCGGAACAAAAGCATGGATGGAGTGTTTGTGTGAACTAATATAAATTCAAAGTAAACATCATTACATAAAAGGGTACGGTCTTTTTTTTTTTTTTTTTTTTAGTTTTATTCATTTCAAACGGGCCGGATCCGGCCCGCGGGCCGTAGTTTGCCCACGGCTGATCTAGTATCACTTATGATGAGTGACATTCACTAACCTAACATACTGATGTTGGGCTCTCTGTATTGGGCCAGTACCGTGGGTGTGGGCAAGATGGGAAGCTTTGCTTTTGTGATTCTGACTAAGTTTTTGTCTGTCTTCCCAAGTCCCATAAGGACTTGGACCCCTTACTCAATCTGTCATATTCATCCGACCAGCCTAGCTCTACCTGAGTCGACACACTGTTTTCCCAGGGGTGTGATGGAGTGAGGGAGAAAATGCAGGCTCCTCGGGGATGCATGTAGTCCTAGTTCTCCTTTACCTCAATCCGCTCAGCAGGTATAGGTGCTCAATAAACAGGAACAGATGCAGAAGAAAGAAGAAAATGTATTACGATGCCATTAAACCACACCTTTTACAAGGAAATCCTCATCTTGATAGAGAACACTGTTCTTTTTAGTGGTTGCTTTGCAGTGGTGTCAGACTTATCAGTGGGCACAGTAATTGCAGGAGAAATTTAAGAAAAATGCAGACACAGAAGCTGGCACCCCCAGGAGGAGAGGGTAGTCATGCCTGGACCTCCATCGCCCAGCCTCAGGCCGAGGGTGAGCACTAAACTCACAGCTGTTGATAAACTTTTAAAAAATATATTTTTATTGATTTCAAAGAGGAGGGGAGAGGAAGAGAGATCTAGAAACATGAATGATGAGAACCACTGATGGGGAACAAGCCCAAAACCCGGGCATGTGCCCTGACTGGGAATAGAACCGTGACCTCCTGGTTCATAGGTCAGTGCTCAACCACTGAGCCGCACCCACACAGCTGTTGATACTGTTGACCTAAACTCCTAGGCCCAAGATGGAACTGCTCCTGCCCCGGGTGCCACGTCAGCGAATCAGAACAGATGACTTCCGTGTCCCTGTGAATGCTGTGCTAGACCAGACACTCAGAATCCAGGCGGCCAGTCCCCAAACTCAAGCCGATTCCTGGCTCTGTGCTTACATCCTGTTTTTCCTTCCTAATCCCACCGAAGCTTCCTGCCTCCCGCCCATCCTGCAGCTCTCCGAGTGCAGACTGTCTGCTTCGTGACGTGTTCGTTGAAGTTTGTCTCATCTAAATTGTCTTCTTTAATAATTTTTAACAGTAGCTTTGGGGCCCATTGAAAGGTAAACTGAGGCGTATACAATTTTTAAGAGTGGATTTGAGCCAAAATCAGTTGCATTTGGCAGTGCCAAAGCAGAAGTGGAGAGGAGCGCTCCCTGGCCAGCCCGGGAAGAAAGAGACGGTCAGAGAGCAAGTGCGGAAGGAAGTTCGTGATTGGCTGTGACCTAGGGCTCGCTGGCTGTTTGTCATCGGTTGCCCTGGCATTCTGACGTCCTAACCTTGAGGCTTTACAGGCTTGGGTTTTGGTTTGCCGACCTAGGCCGCCATGGCAGGGGGATCACCTCCGTCCAATGGCCTCCTTGTTTAATTAATTTCACAGGGCTGAGCTGCCCAAGTTGGCATTGGAAACCTACAAAAACTGAGTTCTAGGATCCCGACCTTAAGATAAATAGTTGGCCAAATAGAAGCCACATTTGAACAAAAATGCAGTAAGAGGGCACATTTTTTATTTTTTATTTTTTGACAACTAGATATTTTAGTTTGTGTTTTACAAGTGTGTGGGTCAATTCAGTGTCAACCCAGTGGAAGGAAATACTCGCACTAGGCCAAGTGTGCGTTCTGTTTTGGATGGGATTCTGAAGGCAGCCAGGCCGCGTGGGCTTGGTCCTGGCATGGGTCAGGTCTGGGCTCTGCCATTCACTAGCTGTGTGACCTTGGGCTAGGTGCTGACCCTCTCTGGGCCTCAGCTGTAACATGGCAATCATAGCATATACGGCAATGATGCTGTGAGGGTCAGTAGCCACCTTGATGCTCAACGGATCTATCTATCTATCTATCTATCTATCTATCTATCTATCTATCTATCATCTATCTATCTCCCTCTGTACACCAGGCCACATACGCAATGTGTTGGCACAGTCTGTGTTGGAAACAGAAGCTCTGTGATTGGCTATGCCATATCCGAAAATAATGGAATTTGACGCTTTTGGATAAAATAAGATAGTTTCCTTCTCTAATTTGAGAACCTGGTAGAACGTGAGAGTTTGAGAACCTAGTACCATGTAGTGAACATCGGAGAGTGAGCAGAAATGGAGGGGATTAGCTTTCTTCTTTTTGCCGCTCTGCTGTGTAATAGAACGGACATGACCTTTCAAAGCTCAGGCTAGTCCTATTGAATGATGACCGGAATCAACCTTGGGGAGCAGCTGCTGAGCACATGGCCTGTTTCTCACTCTATAACAGGGAACTCGTGTTCTGAGCCTCCTGTCAGGGCTGCGGGGAGTATCGGAGGCAAGGTTTGCTCAGAGTCAGGCGGGAGCAAACACTTTCAGGAGACCTGCCCCTGGCTCCTCCGAAGGCCTCTTTAGTCCTGTAAGTACAGGCAGCCCTCCTTCTATTGCGCTTTGCTTTACTGCGCTTCACAGATACTGCGATTTCTTATAAATTCAAGATAAGACCCTCTTTAGCATTTTTTAGGAATAAAGTATTTTTTTTAACTTAGGTATGTACATTGTGCTTTTAGATATAATGTCATTGCATTTCATAAACTACAGTACAGTGTAAACATAGCACTTATGTGCACTGGGGAACCAAAATACTCACTGGCTACTGGCTTTATCACAGGATTCGCTTCATTGCTGTGGTCTGGAGCCGAACCTGCAATATCTCGGAGGCGCGCCTGAGACACTAAGCAGAACCTGATGCCTGGTGAACAAAGACTTGAGAAGCACCCGCCCACCTTCCAGGTTAAGAAACAACTGGGAATGGAGGTTGAAATCACCCGGGCAGCTGAACGCGTGGCAATCATGGAAGAGGCTCTGCCTCCTCCCGGGGTCACCGTGGACACGTGATCGGAGCTATTTCCAACCCCTCACTGGACTCTCGTGAAGACGAAAAGGGTCACTCCTCCAAAAGTCAAGCATGGAGGTACCATAGTACCCGGCAGCTCCACTCCTAGGCGAAACCCGAGAGAAATGAAAATGCATGTCCACACGGAGACTGTCCCTGAGCGCTCTCAGCCGGTCATTCATCACAGTCAGAAGGTGGGAGCAGCCCAAATGCCCATCAGCAGGCGAATGGATAAGCACATTGAGACGTACCCACACCACGGACCCTCCCGGGGCCATGGAAGGGAATGGAGTGCCACCGCTTGGGTGAACCTTGTAACACTCTGCTACGTGAAAGAAGCTGGTTGCAAGGGACCACATAGTGTATGATTCCGTTTGTAGGAAATGCCCAGGATAGTCAAGCCTCTAGATTCAGAAGGGTGACTAGTGGTTGCTTTGGGCTGGGGCGGGGGAGGGGTCTGGAGGGGGAACTGGGTGATAGCAAATGGGAACAGGGTTTCTTTTGAGGTGATGAGAATATTCGTAAAAAAAAAGAAGCGAGATACACAAGGTCACACATTGTACGATCCCATTCATATGAAATGTCTACAGGAGGCAACTCCGTAGAGGCAGAAAGCGGATGAGTGGCTCCTAGGGGTGAGGGGAGTTATTGTTTGATGGGGACGGGGAATTTTCCAAGGGTGAGAACAAGACTGGAAACTGGGCGGAGGTGTGGCCGCACAATGTTGTGAACGTGCTAAGTGCCACCGAATTGTACGCTTTGAAATGGCTAATTGTAGGTTATGTGGGTTTCACCTCAATTACAAAAACGATGAAAGCAACCACAGCACACGATAAGTGCGCAGTGACTAAGTGGCCAACAACCACGGAGGCCTCTGTCCGCCACGCCGGCAGCCTTCCTGCCCCGTTACTCACAGGCCTTTGTGAACATTCCCCCCACCCCCCCTCCACTTTCAGAGGCACCACAACCTGCTGCATCACATACGTTAAAAGGCACCACATCACATCTTAAATATTTTTTGAATGTAGACTAGATTTTTTTAAAAAAATGACATTTTTTTCAAAATTAGTTGGCTATGAGGTGCTAATTTAATCTATTGTGCTACTCGAATTCCGGTGAATTGAGAAAATCAAGCTTGCAAATTGCTTTCAAACGTAGTGGGATTTGCACATATTCAGACTCCAACCATCAATGAATGGAGACAGCGTGATAGTTTGTGCACATTTCACGAAACATCGTCCTTTGCCTTCCCCATCTGGGCTTTCAAACATTTGCACACCCCGCCCACAACATTCTAAGCTGAAAGCATAGCCCTGGATGCCTAACAGACAAACCAGCCCCCCCCCCACCCCCCCCCCCGCCCCTCAACAAGTGCTCTTTGGGTTCCTGTTCCATTATTTGCAAATAACCTTGACAGAAGACGGAGTCCAAGCAGCGCTTTCGGTGTGTAAGGCCACGTTGAGCTATTACTCCGGTACGGAGGGTTTGGAGGGTCTTTCAATGTGGGAGGAAGCTCGCTGAGGAGTTGGGGGGGTGGTCATGGTGTAACAGGGCAGGGTAAGTGCCCGCCGCGAGGTGAGGGCTTTAAGGCAGATTCTCCAAAGAGTCGGAAAGTCGTGGAGAAGAAACCACCCTTGATACTATCTATTGAGTAGTGGGATCCTTGGCTGTTTATCTCAATGGCTTCTTCTGAGAAGATCCAGTGATTAGCAACAAAGTTAGTAACTTCTATTTTCCCGGACAAGGGCTTCTGGGAATAGCAAAGCCATCGAGGAGCAGGGGGACGGCACCGCCAGCAGTGGAAGGCGGCCTGAGAGTGAAGCCACGTCAACGTAGACAGGAAACTGTGGGTGTAGACAGTTTCTGCTCCTGAAGGTAATCCGAGGCCATGTCACAGAGGATTTAAATATTTGCAGGAATTAGGGTTTTATTTGAAGGAAAATGACACAGCCAGAGCTTGTCGTGGAGCACGAACGTGGCAGCGGACCAAGGACCAAGAGGCCGATGAGGCGGATGCTGAAATAGTTCAGGCGAGAGGGATGGAGACTTCGGCTAGAGAGATTGTAGCATTTACTACCCACGAGCTCATTCACCCCGAAAACACTGAGCTGGGTTTCGTCTGAGTGGCAGGCACTGTTCTCCACGCCGGGCGCTTGGGGACCAGGGCGGGTCAGGACCTGTTGGTGTGATGCGTACCCGAAGCTCACGCCGTGCACACGTGTGGGATGAGTGACGTCATGCCTCTGCTCAAAGGCCTTCTGAGTCCCAGACTCGGATGGTTTCAGGCGAAAGTCTCCGCAGCCTCCAAGGTGCAGTCCTCCGTGTTAGTGTCCGGTGGCGGCCCTAACAAATACCACACGCTTAGTGGCCGGAAAGAACACAGGCTTCTTCTCCGACAGTTGTGGAGGTCGGAAGCCCTCACGTCAAGGTGAGCAGGGTTGCACTCCTGGTGGAATCTCTAGTGCAGAATCTGTTTCTTGGCCTCTTCCAAGTTCAATGGGCCACATGCATACCTCGGATAATGGCCCCTCCTCTGTCTTCAAGGCATAGTGTCATGCATAGCATCTTGAAACCTCTCTCTCTGACCTCAACTTCCATCACAATAGCGCTTTCTTTGAGTCAGAAGATTCTTGTGGTTGTATTTAGGGCCCACCTGGATAATCCAGAATAACCTCCCCCTCTCAGGTCCTTAACTTAATCACATCTGCCTGTTGATATGTGAGGTGACATTCGCAGGCTTGGGGGTTCAGACTTGGACCTCCACGGAGGGCTAGTAGTCCGCCCACCACATTCTCCATGACTGCGCCTCACTCTTCTTCTCCGTGACCCCTCTTCCTCTCTGTTCCCCAGTGGAGGTTTCCACCCCAAACAAACTGGTTTTCTCATCATCCTGCCCCACACTCATACTGGCTTCCAGAATTCTCTCCTAATATCCTAACCCTTCTCTTGACTCTTCCAAATTCTCACCATCTGTGAAGGCCTCTCAGACTCCTCTGGGAGGCCCCCTGGGAGACTGCAGGCCACGTCTTCCTGTGCCACCGACCCTTCTCACACAGCTCCTGTGAGCTTGTTTATGTTTCTACCTTCTCCTGTTGAGGGCAGAGACTGAGCCTTGGCCATTGCTGGTTGAATCAAATGCATCTAACAGCAATGCATTATTTTAGCTAAAGAGCAAAGATCAATGGTAAATTCATACAATGTCAGTAACCAAGTAAATGTACCAAATAAATGAAACCACACAGTGTAGGAACTAAGAGCAACATGGAAGGAATGAATGGGGACCAGGTGTGGCCTGCCAGTGGGCTTGGACGGGAACTCAGAAAGAACCCCCCAGCCCCCGAGTTTTGAGGTCCTGAATTACAAGGGTGCGCTGTGGAAGCTCACGGGTATTTTCCAGGCTGCCTTTAGGAGCAGGGCACAGACCTCCCCTCCAGCAGGCAGCCGTGCCTCGATTCAGGGAATGAATGCAACAGCCCTTTCAGCTCCCTTTTGCTCTCGGAGTCGAAAGGGAATTGGGCCTGGGGTGAGCATCCCTGCAGCTCTTTCATCCTGCTTCTCTTTGTCTTCCCCAGTGCCACCCTTTGGGACTGATTTTGGATGAACTATACACCTGCTCAGGAAAGTGCCCCCAAACAGGTTACTCGAAAGCACCCTGCTCGGCGGTATCTATCTATACTTTCCAGAAGCTAGATGCATTGTCAGGATACTAAATGCAAATAAACAATCTCCAAACCTCAGTGCCTTGTAATAAAGATCTGCTTTTCCCTCCTCCATATGCTGATGCAGCCAGGCAGCCCCCTTGGGCTCTCCACCAAGTGGTAACTCAGGGACCCCATCGCCTTGCACCTTTGAAGCCACCGTCTTTACGAAGGACCCTCGTCCTGATGGAAGAGGCACAGGAGCACCGAGGATCCTGCAAGGAGCTTTATGGACGAGCCCACGAGGCGCTCCCACCCCTTCTGCCCACTTTCCCTCAGCCTGGACCCAGTGAAATGGCAGCCTAACTGCAAGGGAGGCTGGGAAATACCCCCTCCTGTCTGCCCAGGCAGCGGGCACGAGGCCGGATGTCTTACCTATCCCAGCGCTGCTACCGCATATCTAGACAGGCCAACCATTGCCTGTGGCTTCACCCAACTGTTTGGTTAATACGGCATTTCATCCAATACTCACAGATGCCTGGCAGCGTGGAGACGAAGGCCTTCAGGTCAGCTGACTGATGATGGCATCATATCGACGCGGTCACTGACTGCTTCTGCAGCCCCGGCCAACGTGCCCGGCCGGTGCGCACAGTCCAGTGGTAATTTCCTAGGAATAAAAAGGCTCCATTTCAGGACGAGGATAACATGCATCCTAAAGTGATTTGTGACTGGGGATTTGTTTTGACATTCTTTTCTGATAGTTTAAGAAAGAACCAGGCAGGCCTGGCCGGCGTGGCTCAGTGGTTGAGCGTCGACCTATGAACCAGGAGGTCACGGTTCCATTCCTGGTCAGGGCACATGTCTGGGTTGCGGGCTCGATCCCCAGTGTGGGGCGTGCAGGAGGCAGCCCATCAATGATTCTCTCTGGTTTTCTCATCATCAGTGAAGGCCAAGGGTTTTGAGGTGATAAAATACAATTGTAAGTGTATAATAGCTCGTCTATAGCGCGACCGTAAGGCCCACAGGCAGGGACGCTCTGAGGTCATTCCCCATCGGCTGGTGTGGAAAGAGGCCTGTGACATGCATTCTCTCTCCCTTCCTCTCTGGAATCAATAAAAAAAATATTTTTTAGAAAAAGAGAGAAAGATCGAGGCAGACGGTCATTTATAAACAGAGCACGGCCACCTCGCTGACCTCTTACTAGCCTGGACACACCTTGTGGCCCTGATGGCCAAGGGCACCAGGCTCCTCTCTGTGGATCCGGCCACATCCTGGGTGGGTGGGGAGGGAGTCGCCAAAGGTGACCCCCAGGCCAGCTCTCCAGCCTGTTTCACCTCCAGCACTGGCACCCCCAGCTCAGTCTGCCCCTCCAGGGGCTCTAGCCTCCTAATGGGGAGAGCTTGGTCTGGGGACAGGGGCTTCGCCGCGCCTCCTGGTAGGAAGGGGTGGCCGGCGCTGGCAGAGTCTGGTAGAGTTTTTACCACTTAAAGGGGAGTATGGTCAGCGATGCACTTGTGCCCTCTCTATATCCCTTTGAGGTTGAAAATATTTACTCTTGTATTCAGCGAGGGAATGTCTGTGAACTGCCTCCTGGTGCCTCACATGGGAAAGAATGTCCATCGCTCTGCTTACAAAAGGCCTTCTGCCTGGTTGGCGTCTTGTTGGTCATCTCACTGAGCTGCCCCCGAAATGCACATTTGATCATCTTTCTGGTCTCGGGTCCTTGCACTGAAAGAGAATGAGGGGCAGGCCTGCTCCCACTGAGAACCCCTCTCACTCCAGATCCTGCCGGCTCCTAACTTCTCCCGCTGATGTCAGCATGGCCAACCCCCAGATTCCAGTGACTTCTTTCCCAATGCCTCCCACTTGGTACTCCTTGAAAAATAGTCGGAGGCAGGCTGAGTACCGGAGTGTTCTGGAATGCTCTTCAGTAAATCAGTGAATACCATGAGAATGTATGCGTGAAGGACGTATCACGACACAGGGAGTGGGCGCTCTCTTTGTGTTGTTCACATACCTGCTTCCCAGGGCGCAGCGTACCTTCCTTCCCGGAAACAAAACGCTCCCTCTTCTGCTCCTGCGGCCCCAGCCCGGCCAAGATTCACCGACTGGGGAAGAAATGAAAGCCGTGATGTCTTTGAACTTAACTGTTTTATGTGTTTTCGTAACATGCTGGCCTGGGACATCTGTCTTTGCTTAAAAGCTCATCTATTTATATCAACAAGCGTTTACATTGAGTCCCTGGACACGGAGTCACACAGACGTAGCACGAAGTGGGCTCTGACTACAATCCGCTTTGAAAAATATGTGGCATTTGCTTCGAACCCACTCCTTCCCCAATAAAGTTAAATCCCAGAAATTTGTAAACTGTACAGTTCCGTGTACGCAAAAGACATCCTTTTAGCTTTTGCATAACACGTGACTCATGTGATTGTTGTGATGGTTGAGCGAGTGAGTCATTTTCGTACTAGGAGGTCTGGAGGACTGTGGGCCTGGGGAGCCAACTGGCTTAGAAGGCTGGCGATGGGATTACTCATTCAGACAGAGACCCGCGTGGAGGCTGGGAGCCACGGCCCAGATGTTTACAGAAGCACTGCCTGGGCGTGGAGCACGGAGCAGGGGCAAATTGGAAGTGGGTGGGGAAGACGGGGTTGGTGTTATGGAGCACAGCCATGCTAATGAGTGAGACTCTGAAGGACAACTGAGGAGGAGAAACCGAGGCTGAAACCACACTCCACCGAATTCTCTGCCGGCTCTGCCCATCCCCCTCAGTGGCGGCACACAGGAAATGGAACCCTATCCAGCACGTATTTGTCCGTATTTGTGCCTAAACAGAGTTCATTTTGATGGAATACAATTTGTGAAGTCATTTCTTCTTTAGTCTATGAACTGACATCCGTAAGTTATATACTCAGGGACCTCTTTCCTTGGAGAACTTTTTTTTTTTTACACTGAATAAAGCTCATTTAAACTGAATGTACTCAGGATGGGGAACATGATTTCATAGACCCTGTGGGGGGAAAGTGTGACAACTGGAACGTCATCTTGGAAAATAAAACTAAAATGATGGCAATAAGTGTTTTGGCTTTTCATGAATGAATTTCAGGTTGTAATTGCAGTACTGGGCCTCACTGCCCAGCGAACAATTCCGGCTGTTCCTCGATCACGCTCTCTCGGGGCGTGAGACCTCATGTCCTGGGCAGGATTGGAAGTTTTGCTGTGTCATTAGTTTGCATCATCTTTGCACTGTGTTTTCAGAGGGTCTCAGTCCCTGCCTGTGCATGAGACCGGTGTTGACACTGACCCGCCAGCCTGTGGTCAGGACTGGTATCCAGTGTGGAGGGGTTTGAGTGCCGCTACTTCTGTAAAGGGTCAACTCATTACAGAATATTTGAGAATTATGGTAACTTTGGTTTGTCATACGATACTATCATAGTTCTAATTTTAGGAGAAATACTCTAATAAAATACTCTCGTAACATCTATTGGTAGTTATTAAGGGCAAGGCACTTTATTGCCAATGGTTCATTTAAACCCCATGATGACCCAATAGTTTAAGCATGACTGTCCAGTTTTATAGATGTGGAAACCAGAGTCCCAGAGAGGTTAAGTAACAGGCCTGAAGTCACACAGCGGCTAATGGAGGCGCGCCTGCTTTCAAAGCCTGTGACCCTAACCTCGCCTCCAAGTCCACTGTGCTGGGTGGTTACTTATCTAAAGATCACATTTACCCACAGACGGTAAGCAGGCCTCAGTTTTCCAAGCCTCTGAACCTCCGGCCTTGACCAAAAGGAACCTCTCTCAACGCAGGTGAAAGGCGAGGCCAATGAGGAGGCGCTGGCTCCGTTATGGTTTTAATTCCATGCAGCTCGGTTACACACCGGGGCCAGCTCTCCATCGGGCCACGGAGCACCTCAGTAGCATATTCCCATGAGGAACAGGTTTCCAAACCATAGAAATCCTACCTGGCAAAACCCACCTCTACAGGTCATGTGCTATCTAAGACAAAGGCACTGCAAGGACACACAGACATAACCGTTTTCAGACACACCCTCCAACCGTACTTGCAGCTTCTTTGATGTCAACCAACAGATCCAGCAGTGTGCAGGCCGGGACAGTTTTTATCAGCTCTTCCCGTGTTCCCGGCAAAACGAGAGACTCCTGCAAAAACGTCAAATCCTTCGTGGGTGCTGAGCGTACCACGTGCACTGCCAACAGGCAGGGGGAGGAGAGCAAGTGGAGGGAGCTGAGTCCCAGGTGTTTCCTATGGTGGTTGCTGATTGGCTGCCGGGCCGGTTGCCCCGCCCATGGAGAGTGATGCTGTGTGACCACATGATGGCTTGGACCCAGGAGACCAGATCTCCAGGACAAGGAGGACCAGTCGGTGGCTTGCAGGTTACCTCTCAAGCAGGTGCCTCCTGAGCCCAGCAGCCCTCCGAGGTCTCATGCCGGCCAGGTCATCTTTCCAAGCTCAGCGTCCTCGTTTCTGATTTGCAAAAAATAGCCACGCCGAGCGCGGGAGGTATTGGAGAATCAGATGCAATTTCGCTGGGGCAAATAGGTGAGTGTTGTCAGCGATAAAAAGCTGATTTCTAGGGAAGGGCTGATGAGGAGCAGTTGGCTTTGCACAGAAGTTAATCCCCCCCCCCCCCCCCCCCCCCGCAGTATTAGTGCTCCTTGAGTGTAAAATCACGTGACCATGTCAGAAAGGCACTTTTTGGCATGATGACATCTGGACCTACAAATCCGAAAGGAAATCCCAGCCAGTAGAGTCCAGCGTAGTGCTTGAAGGGGGCAAACCTGTGAACTTGACGACTCTCCCAGCACCTCATGCGGCTGCTAGGCGGTGTCCTCAGTGACCCTAACACACAGCCCTGTCGGCCATCATAGTTATCAGAGAAGTAATGCACGTGCCATGTTTGGGTTTGAGCGCACGGTCATCCCGTGGCAAGCCCTGGGAATGCACCGGATTCCAAGCCCTGCTGCTCATCGGTGTGGGGCGCACACTGGGATGTGACTGCCTGCAATTAAGCCTCATTAAAGCTGCCCACCTAGAGCATGCTGCAAGCCTGGCCTTCACACACAGGGCTGGCTAATGAAGGTCATTAATAGGCACTGATGACGTAGTGGATGGTCGCTTAAAAAACACATCGGGGCCAGCAGTTTTCTCATTTCTAACAAAAGCAGGGAGGGCAGCTCGAAGCTTATTTGGAAGGAACCCCTCACTGGGCCTCCAGGAATGGCTGGCTGGCTGGCTGTGTCGGGCTGTTCAGGTCCCTGCTGTGCCCCGGGGTGGGGGTCGGGGTGGCGTGGGAGGAAAGCTCCCTCCCTGGGCAGGACAAACAACCTGGGGCGGGGAGGGGGGCTGGGGGGGACTAGAGTCAGTCTCCCCAGAGCTCTGAGGCTTGGAGCTCAGCCTGACCAGCCGCAGGTGGCCACCGCCCTCCTTCTGGACTGAGTCTTCGTTGTCGCTGGTGCTGTGGTTGCTGCTTGGGTTTCTCTAAGGCCACAGGGAAGCTGTTGCTGGGACTCCGGGCTCCCCTCAGCCTGTGACTACCTGCGGCACACCAACAGTCCACGTGCACCGGCCCCAGGGATGCCCCACATTCCTCGCCCGCCGGTGGGCTTGGAGCAGGTGCGGGGCAGCCACACACCCTCCTCTGGCAGCGCCCCAGCCGAACCCGGGACTCATGGTCCACACAGCTGGTGCCTGGGTGGGGTGCGGGGGGGGGGGGGGGGAGGTGACAGGTTAGAGTTGCAAGCAGGGCCCAGAGGCTAATGTGTAGCGGCTGGTGCCGGTGAGAGACGAAAAGGTGTTTTCTGTCTGTGACTCTCCCCCACCCCCAGGCTTGAGCTGCATTTTATTTACAAAAAGTCAAGAATAAGTGTGTGTGTGCATGTGTGTGTATATATATGTGTGTGTGAGTGTGTGTGTGCGCGCATTACCAGGCCACTGACCACTAAGAGGGTAAGTTTTTATCCCCTCTCCGTAGGCGTGTGCCCCAGGCTTGGGCGGCATTCTCAGGCTGTGTGTGTAGGTCACTGTGAGGCCGTGGTGCCTGGAGTAGTTGCGGGAGGGGCCGCCCTGCCCGCCGGGGCCTGGAACCGCTGCTCCGTGTTCTGAGCGCGGCGGTTCCGCCCCTCACGGTTTCACAGGTGAAGTCAATCCCGTGCTGACTCCCACGTGGGTTTTTTTTGGAGGAGGGGGAGGGGGAGGGGAGTGACTTGATTGGTTTAGATGCACAAGAAAATGATGTGACTCTGTGTTTCCGATGTGTTTCTGAAGTTGGTGAAATAGGGGTTCCTGCCCATTATAAAGCAGAAAGCAAGGCCTGCCGCAAAGCGGCACCATGGGTCGGGTCGGTGTTTGCTTCGGGGCTGTCCTGCGCAGTGGGGGACGTTTGGCTGTGATTTTTCTCCCGCGAACCCCTGGTCTCCACCCGCGAACACCAGCAGCACCCACACCAGCTGAGACCATCCAAGATGACGCCCCATGTCCCTGGGGGGTGGGAGCTGATGGTCCCCCTCGAAAACCCAATATAACGATGAATTGGGGGGCAATGAATTCTGCCCCCGCAATGCCTCAGATAGCTCAAACACATTGTTCTTTTCTGGTCGGGTAGGTAGATACGCTATTATTGCTTCCATTCACCACACAAGAGAGCCAGGACTTGGAGCTGAAGTGGGTTTGCTCAGGGTACACAGCTGGTAAGAGGATCAAGTCTGCAGCATTTCAGTTCAGCACTTGCCCCCTTTTGTCAGAGGTTCTCCATCAGTGGTCCTCAGAGTCACTCATAGGGGTTCAGGAACCCTAGCCACGATGAAATAAAACCTCAGGGAGTTACAGCACCACGCATGCATTTATTGCATGTAATAAAAGACGAAATCCTTTAACGTTGTTAATGGACTCGCAGTGCCTTTCGTCAGTATAGTTCTTGGTTAATGAAGCAGCCGCACAAACATGTATGGAGTGCCTACTATTGTCAGAAGCTGGGGATGCAGAGTGAACAAAGCAGAAGGAGTCCCTGTCCTAACTGGTCATGGGCCACACTCACATATAGGCCGTTCTCATGGAGTCTGTTACAATGACTCATAGGTCTTGGGCCCGTGGTCACAGCCAGGCCTCCACGTCGCACTGCCCACACCTTCGTCACCTCCATCACCGTGGTCCACCGTCACCAACGTTGCAACAGGAGCACGTCTCTCTCGGGGTCTGTAGACCACCCCACCTGCAAGAAAACCCCGTGTAGATTTTTCTCAGAGTTCATTGTCTTGGGAGGAGAGAAAGACCACACACGAGTCAAGTAGCAACACAGTTGAGAGGACACAGGGTGAAAGACATAAAGCAGCTTAAGGGGGCGTGCGATGGTGGCGGAGGGAGGGTGCCGGAGACCTTCCCGCCTCCGGACGCTGAGAATGCTGCCACCCAGCCTCGCCCCGGGAGCAGCTGATGCAGAAAGAGGGTTTTATGAAAGCCCTCATCCTGCCTGGCTGGCGTGGCTCAGTGGTTGAGTGTCAACCTATGAACCAGGCGGTCAAGGGTCAATTCCTGGTCAGGGCACATGTCCGGGTTGTGGGCTCGATTCTCAGAAGGGGACCTGCAGGAGGCAGCCAATTCATGATTCTCGCTCATCATTGATGTTTCAATCTCTCTCTCCCTCTCCCTTCCTCCCTGAAATAATATATATTTTTAAAGTCCTCTTCTACTCGCAAGATGTTCCCTCCACAGTGGCTGGGTGGCAGGAGGGAGGTGTCGCTGGGAAAGTGGTTTTGTTCACAAAAGCAGTAAGAAAGGGCATGAAAAAGCATTTTATTTCCGTGATTGAACTGGGGTTTTTATAGCTTGAAGAGAATGAGATATGTGTTTACTAGAACAGGGCCCGTTAACGGGGTAATATTGTCATAATGCTCTTAAAGCACAGGCAGTTCTCAAAATTATTCTGGGCGCTGTGGACGATGACTGATTTTGGAGACAATATGTCATCGTTCTAAATTTAAGACTTCGAGTGAGCTTTAAGGAAGGAAACCTGCCTAACAAAACGTCAACACTTACAATATTTGACTGTCTTGCCCAAGAAACTCTCTCACGTTCCCATCAGAATGATTACTTGTGCGACGCCCAAGTTGGCAAGATGCACGTGGCGGGCTGTGGGGGAGCCGCCAGCCACCCAGATATTATCGACGGAACAGATCCCTTTCAACGTTGTTTAAGATCAACAGACCTTCCTTGCTTTCAGCTAAGGATTTCTCGTCGCCAGAAATTTCTCCAATTACATAACCAGTGATGGATGGCTCAGGCTTCAGATGATTTCCACATTCGATTTACAAGCTATAGCTTGTCTTCAAAATGTAAAGCACATTCAGTTGTAAACCGAAGGCTGGGAACAGAATGTTCTCTGGACTTGGAAACTCTATGTACTGCATCTTCCTCTTTAAAAAAAAAAAAAAAAATATTGTAGAACTTGTCTAAACAAATTTAGCCCAGTCTTGAACCAATCCTAGTTAAGACCAGGGAAATGATAAGCAGAGAGTGGGGGGAGAGGGTAAGATGAGATAATACATTTTTAGCGAAATCAACTTGGTTATTACCCCCAAGGTTTTCATGAATTGTCCATTATGGAAAAGGCATGGATTACTCATATTTGCTGTTTTCAGAAGAAGCTGTGCGTGGCTGTGGGCCCCCCTACCCCCAGCGCGGCCGCCTCTCCTCCCTCCTCCCACTGAGAACTTCTCGCTTGCTGCCCTCGCCAATGGCATTGGCCATCCACTGTTTCAAGAACAAAGTGAGTTTACTTTTCCCGGAGACACAAGCAGTGGAACTGTATGAATTGTGGAGTCCGCTGTGGCCGATGCGCGTTCCGTGTTGGGTGTGGTTTTCCGTGTTTTGCCCAGGAGGCCAAGTTGTCACTGGGCCACCGAGAAAGTGCGCCCCCTCCTGGGGGAGGAGGGGATTTGTCCTGACCTGACTTACCCGGTCAGCAGCTTCCTGTCCTGGAAACAGGCCTCACTGGGGTGTCAGCAGGGGCACAGAGGGGAAAGTCCCAGGATTAAGGAGAGTCATCACTTGTACTTTCCTTCTCCCTGTGCGGCCGTGTGGAGGTTTATCTGTGTCTGTCAGGAGATGCTGGCATGACACTGGAGGAGACAAGGCTCTGAGGGGGGGGGGGGGGCGCAGGGGGAGGGAGTGGCTGCCTGAGGGGGAGAGGGGGAGGGGGAGGAAGGGGATCCTGCAGAGGCCATGTGAGTGCAGAGTCTGGGTCACTTATGTGTCTGCTGGCTGAGGGCCTTCTCTCCTCTCCCATGTGACGGGACCCCCCACAGAGCCCAGCCATGGAAGGTTCTGGCAAACGCACGTTCCTACCCTCCCTGCCATCCCTACAAACCACTCCTGTTGCTTACAAGGTCTGGAGTGGCTCCCATCCCACCCGGGCAGCCTTCCCTCCAGATGGGAGAGACACGCAAACCGCAGCAACTTGACTCCCAGCAGGTTGTCAGGATCAGATATCATGGCTTCCAGCCCAAGGATCGTTTTCCAAGATGCTTCCACTGGTTGGGGAAACGCTGAAGTGTGGGAACAGGTCTGAGCAGAGAGCAGCGAAGACACAGCAGAGAGGAACCGCGGTGGCCAAGGGCAGGGTCAGTTCCCAGCACACTGGGTGCACCCTGGGTGGGGTCTGGCCCGGGAGGGAAGCTGTCTGACCGCGGGAAGGACCAGGGGTGCCTGCTCTCATTGCCCAGGGCATGGATGTACTCTGTCTGGTCCACGTGTCTTGCCACAATCGTGGCTCCTGGGAGAATAAGAAAATGACTCTTTGCAGGTGGAGAGGGGAGGATGGATGAGAGGAGGTGGCCGGGTGGGACGGAGTTTGGGGATGTTGTGATAGGCGGGCCGGATTCAGGGGACATAGATGACACACGTGATCACAGCAGGGAAACGTGAGCGACAGATGGAGGAGTCATTGGAACGTGTTGAAGTCGGAGGAGAGGCTGTAGGTGACATGGACTCAGTAGGCTTCCAAGAATGTGATGAAAGGAAGACAACAGGTCCAGAAAGAGACGAAAGAAGCAGAGAAGAGGCAAAAACAGACCCTTGAAATAGTGCAACAGAGCAAAGCAACTCCTACCTGTCAGGAGATCCCACACCCGCCCATGGGGGGGAAAGCGTCCTGCACCCTGGCCTGTGGCTCCGGGCACGTGTCTTTGAGCTCACAGAGGCCGCTTCATGGCTCACGGCTTCCCTCGTGGGTGCGTGCTGAGTGGTGCTGAGTCTTCCTTGAGGTCCATTTAACACTCTGTAAGCAAGAGCCCTCTTCTTTCCTTCCTGCGTGGTACATCTATGGTGGTCCCCCGAGTCACGCCCTCTGTGTTCTTCAGACCACATTGGGTGCTCCCGTCTGTGATGGGCTGAACTGTGTCCCCCCAAATTCTCATGTGGGAGCTGTACCTCCACATGGGGCTGCATGTGGAGATGGAGTCTTTAAGAGGTAAAGGAGGTCATTAGGGTGGCCCCTAACCCAATCTGACTGTTGTCTGTCTAAGAAAAGCAGAGCCCGGCTGGCGTGGCTCAGTGGTTGAGCATCGACCTATGAACTGGGAGGTCCACAGTTCAGTTCCCCGTCAGGGCACATGCCCGGGTTGCAGGTTCAATCCCCGGCGTGGAGCGTGCAGGAGGCAGCGGGTCAGTGATTCTCTCTCCTCATTGATGTTTCTATCTCTCTCTCCCTCTCCCTTCCTCTCCGAAACCAATAAAAATACATTAAAAAACAAAAAGAAGAGCAGATTAGGACACAGACACACACACAGACGGACAACCAGGCAAGGACACAGGGAGAAGCCAGCCACATGCTGGCCAAGGAGAGGCCGCGGAAGGCACTGCCCCTGCTGACACCTTGATCTTGGACGCCCAGCCTCCAGACGGAGATGCAGATGTCACTGGCAAGCCCGGGACTGTGGCACTTTGACGACAGTCCCGAGCACTCAGACCCCCACGCAGAAGCACAGCGCAGGGGGCTGCAGGCGCAGAGCCCAGGCCCGGGGGACCTGCTTGGGACCACCTGCAAATGGTGATGCTTGAGACGAGAGAGTCACGTTGAGGTTCCGGGCTCTTCTTTTTCTAAAGAGGGGGCCCCTGCCCACATCAATCACAATTTAAAATATGTATGTTTTTATTGATTTCAGAGAGGAAGGGAGAGGGAGAGAGAGAGAAACACCAGGAATGAGAGAGAATCCTTGATCAGCTGCCTCCTGCACGCCTCCTATTGGGGATCGAGCCTGAAACCCGGGCACATACGTGGCTGGGAATTGAACTGTGACCTCCTGAGCAACCGGCCGGGCAAGTCACACATTTTAAAATGCAGCCACATCTCCCCTTACATCTAGACGTGTTAGACTCTAAGATAATTTGAAACAATTGTCACATATTTATTTAAAAAATGAGTTGTTCCGTGTTTGGCGAAGGAGCTAGGCAATCAACCTGCACCCTTACGGATGGCTTCACTTTATAAAATTGAACCTACACGTTGCTTTTAGGGGGAATGGGACGCTCCTGAGTACCATTAGCTTTTTAAAACGTTGATACACACCATGTCGTGTGCACCCCGAATGAAACAGATTGGTTCTGTTTTTACGGTTTTTATAGTCTGGAGACTGTTGATGTTCTCCGTTCACTAAATCTTACACATCTTTCCTAGTCTTGTGAGAAGCCCGTGCCCAAGGCCTAGGGTGGCTCTGGGTGAGGGCCACCCGGGCAGCCAGGCCTGGAGGTCGAGCCCGCGGGTCCACAGCCAGACCCCCTGGGGCGTGTCCTGCTCCACCCCTTCCTGGTGACCTGAGCAGCTCGCACACCCTCCTGTGCAGTTTCTTCTGCAAAAATGGGAGTGACACTGACATCACCCTCTGGGGGGGAGGGGGGGGCAGGCTGAGTTACCGGAATCACAGGCGCTCGCTCTCGCTGTGGAATGGGAGGGCGGGGAGGGCAGCCCGGGGCACCCAGGGGTCAGGGCTGCAGGAGGAGAGGACCCGGAGAGCGGGGACACCCCCAGAGCAGGCGGAAGGGAGCGCGTGGCCCCTGGAGATGAAGGCCAGCGGGGGGGGGGGGGGGGGGGGGGGCACCTCTGCAAGTCGGAACAGGAAGAATCGGAAGGGCGAGGGGTACGCGGTCACCATTCTGCGCCGGGGGGGTGGGGGTGGGGGGTGGGGGTGGGTGGGGGTGGGGATGAACACAGTGCGCATGCCCCGGACATCCATCCGGCTGCATGGCATTTGCCCGTTAGTGAGAGACCATAAACATGATCTCGGGCTGTGCAAAGCCGTCTTAATCACCAACGGGACAAATTCTGATTGTTCGGAGACCTTTAGTGCCTTTTGTCAGAACATAAATGTTGTCGTCGTGTAAATGTCCAGGGAAATGTGTAGGCTGCAAGCGCACGTTTATCTCATACACTGCGACAGACATTGGAAACATTGAGCATCGGTGCTCTATTTCTTTGTAAGGAACCCCCAAGAGGAGGTGAGCGGTGTCCTGGACTTCTTCTTCGCATCCTGGACTCCTCACCCTGAGCGAGCACCTCTGCAGACGGCCCTGCTCCATGCTCCGCGCAATCAGCTTTCAGCGTTTCAGCCTCTGCGTTCAATGTGGTGAAATGCCGGTGAGAGTCCCACTGGGGAGCTGTCTGCTGGCGTCACTTCCTCGGGGACCCTGTCCCACCTTCGAAGGCACCGCCGTCCTCATTGATGCCGTTGAGTGGCCGTCCCTCCGCCGCTGGCACCTGGAAGTCCGAGGGACAGCGCCCGCGCCCACGTTCCCGCGGCCAGCTGTGTCTTCTGTGAGGCCAGGCACGTCCCATTCAGAATTCACTTCCAGCGCATCGATGTTTGCCCTTGGCCGCGCTCTCTTCCTTTCATTTTTCTGGCTCTTTCCATGATCCATTTTGTAAATGTGTGGGCTTATCAGTGGGATGCAAAGCGGCGACACGCTACATGCTTTGCTGTGCGTGTGTGTGTGGGTGTGACCTGAGCCACAGCTGTGCAGCGACCGGTCACCGGCCGTCGGAAAGAGGTGACACAGTTATTGTTTGTGCAGCCGTGAGGGGCCGGGGGAGCTGGCCGCGAGGCTGGGCTGTCTCAGTTACCCCGTAGTGAGTGTGAGTGCTCTGGTGGCCGGAGCCGCCCGTGTGGTGGGAGCCGCTGTTATTCTACTGGCCTCGGTGACTGCGCAGACAGGGGCAGGGCCAGGCTGCATGCTTTCACCTTCCACACTGGTGACAGGAGCTCAGCACGCTGCTTTAAAAAATCCTTCTCCATGGGTGTGATTTTATTGATTTAAGAGAGAGAGAGCGAGAGAGAGAGAAACATCAGTGTGAGAGAGAAACATTGATCAGTTGGCTGCCATATGCACCCGGACCGGACTGACCGGGGATCAAACCCAAAATTCGGGCATGTGCCCTGACTGGGAATGGAACCCACCACCTTTAGGTGCCCGGACGATGTTCCAACCAACTGAGCCCACCAGCCGGGCAGGCCTGACATTTTGAAATGTGTCCATTAACGGGGCCCTGGTGCCGTTCCCTTGCTCTGGAGACCACCTTTCCAGCTGCTAACGGTGATCTCAGTTGCTTTCATCCACAGGGCGGGGGGGTGGGGGTGGAGAAGGGGAGCCAGGGTGAGGACTGTGAGTACAGGCCTGGCCACTTGCCGTTGGGGGACTTTTTCAAACCCACTGTGCCTCCATTTCCTTTTTTTGTAACATGGAGGTTGAATTAATGCCTCCTCAGAAGGTATTCACGAGCGTTAAATTAGGTGATATGCACAACACATGTACAACAGATGGGCACACAGCAGGAGCTGTGTGTGGACTTTTCTTTTTACTCTTTAAAAAGCTCACACTGGGCATCTCCCGAGTGCTGGGCGGTGCTAGCACACCGCAGGCATTGCCTTATCTCACCCCCATAACATCCCCAAAGGTGGCTCTCCAGCCCCATTTCACAGAGGAGGAGGCTGAGGTGTGGAACGATGTTTAGCGTCCCCCTGGCCACATGGGACTTAAGACCGTCTGACTCCAAAAGAGAAGCCTTTCGTCACTCTGTTGTGCTCCTCCAGTGATCAGAGTCCGAGGACAGCCTTTCCATACGCATAGCTAAACACACAGTAGGTCAACATTAGGCCTACATTGTTTCGTGTGTGAGTCAGGTCATATCTGCACTTGTCCTAATCACAGTCAGAAGGACTTTTCTGTCCACATCCTGAGAAGGAGGCTTCTGCCCTGTGGTCCATTCTTGGAAGTTTATATACACGCTGGTGCCAGGACAGATGTACTGATCACAACGCCGTCAGCTTACCCCCTAACCACGCTGGCCATGATGCAGGTCAGTAATAATTTCCGGGCAGCTTCGGATTACATTTCTTTCAATCTACTGCGAGGTGTAGCCAGGCCTCCTGGGGGGTCATTGCGTTCGCTCTCTAATTCGATTTGGAAAGAACGGAAGTGAAATCTCGCTGCTCTGAGCGGAGCAGGCGCTCCAGTGCTTTAGGAGATTGTCAGATCTCCGTGTAGGTGTTTTTAATAAGTTCCCCTAATTGTATTTCCTCTCCACTAACAGAGCAATGTCCTCCCCTAATGGGCCTAATCTTCCTGAATTATTCTCTGGTTTTAATTGTGCCGTTTCCCACGAGCACCTAACTTAATTATGAGGTTGTAATGCCCTCTCTGCGCAGAGCTGGCTACCCGTTCGGAAGGCTGCATCCAGATGTTGGGGGTGGGGAGCCTGCTTTCCCACTGTCTCAGGGGGGAGCAGGACACTACCTGAGGCACCCCTGCCTCCGTCAGCAGGTCTGTGGAAGGTGAGGGATGGGTGAGGGATGCGAGGGCGCTGAGCAGACCCTGCCCTGCCCCAGGACCAGTCCAGAGGGAGCGCTGACGGCTGGGACCCTCTGTCCAGGGCCAGGCAATGACATCACTCCCAAGCCCGCGGCGCTTTGCCTGAAACGACAGCCACGCTATTGGCCGGGAACCCTGCAGCGGGCTCAGGAAGCCTGTTCCCCCGAACAATGCATGTGCAGGCGTGGCAGGTCCAACAGTTATTTCTGTAACGGCTTCCAAAGATGTTATGCTCCCTGCCCCCTGAAGGGAGAGGCCGCAGGAAAGGGAAGCGCATTTTTCCGTGGGATAGGGTGCAGGGAGGGGAGATGGAGCTCTTCCTAGGGGCCAGGTTTCAGCTGCAGGGCCCTCCCTCACCTCGGGGAGCGCTGCCGGCCTTGGGGGTGCTGGCCCGGCCCTGCATGTGCGTGTCTGTGGGTCCCCTCCCCACCTTCTTTCTCTTCTAGGGCAGCAGGTCCCGAGTGCCGTCCTCACCCTAATCCTGAGCTTGAAACCAACGCTGAAGCCGCTCGGCCTGTGTGAGCAGCTCAGGGTCCAGATCACCTGGGGAGACAGCGGGTGCTTCCCAGGGTGCACTTGGGACAATGCCCAGGACAGGGGGACAGGGGGAGGGTCACACAGGGGAGGCGGACGCTGCGCCCCTTACAGATTCTGCCTCAACAATACACGGCTTGGCGGGAGGAGCCGTGTGGAGCCTGCACCAAATCCTTCTTCCATTTTCTTGGTGACGTATCTGCTGAGTTGGGAGGTGGGAGACGGGGAGGCCTACGCATCAATGTAGGGAGTCAGGCACACCAGGGCTTCCGCTGGGTAATGAGTGGCCTAAGGGCAGAGCCAAGGACAGAACCGAGTGCTGAACTGGACCGAATTCTGGATCTGCCACTGGACTGAGGAGACTGGGAGGGACCGGGCCATTTGTGTCTGCCCTGTGGTTCAGAGATTGAGGCCCGCACCCCGTTGAGAGGGCGTTTGAGGAGGTCACTAAGGTTACATGAGGTCATGAGGGTGGGGCCCTAACCTCAGGGCTGGTGTCCTATGGAAAGAGGCACAGGTATGAGAGCTCCCTCTGCACATGCCTAGGAAGGGCCCTGGAGGAGTTGGTGGGCACCTTGGCCTTGGACACCCAGGCTCCAGAACTGTGAGTGAACATGTCTGTAGCTTTAAGGCCCCCAGTCTGTGTGTGGCATTTGTTAGGGCAGCTCGAGCAGGCGGATAGAGTGCCTCAGAGGCGGTCCCCAGCGGTGGGTGGTAAATAGAGGAGAGGCCCCCGGAGGTCAGCACCACCTTCCTCTACAAGTGACTGCTCTCTCTGCTCCTGGCTCCTCAGTTGTGAGACGGGGTAGTAACAATAACTACTCGCAGGGATGCGTGAGTCTTAAATGCCCTATTATTTGTAAAGAGCTTAAGACAATGTTTCTAAAATAAAATATAAACCAGATAGGAACTAACATTTATTGAACATCTACTTGTGCAGGCATCACACGAAGCATTTTATTTTAAATATATATTTTTATTGATTTCAGAGAGGGAGAGGGAGAGGGAGAGAGAGATAGAAACATCCATGATGAGAGAGAATCATGGATTGGCTGCCTCCTGCACGCCCCCTCCTGGGGACGGAGCCTGCAACCCAGGCATGTGCCCTGACCAGGAATTGAGCCTTGACCTCCTGGTTGGTAGGGTGACGACGCTCAATCACTGAGCCACACTGGCCAGGCCACACTGAGCATTTTAGAGATAACACGTCATTTAAGCGTGTTGGGAAACAGTGCCTGGGTCCCGGCTGTGCCATGTTCAGTGACATGCAAGACAACCCACCTGCAGTGCACACAGCAGTGGCTGGATTGGTAGGAGGATGCCGGAGCTACCAGCTTTAGTCATGAGCTCCGGACACAGGCTTCCTGCTCAGCGTGAGGCAGGAAGGGACATGTGACCAGGTGCTAATTACATGTCAAGCCCAGTAATGAAATCATCAATACTCGCGGCTGCACAGAGCGAAGAGAAGCTGATGGTGTGCATTTGGCTTTTCTAGGCAGCACCACTTACTCATCAGATCGCCAAGAGGGACAATCAAGAGGCTTTGTTTACTGGGCATGGATTTGGGGGGGGCATGGATATTTTTAAATGACCCTCAGCATCTTCCCAGGCCGGTGACTCAGGGACCCCCTGGGGCACCTTCCAGGATGCAAAGGGCTTGTTTTATGGAAGAGATTCCTGGCTCTTTAGCTACTTTCGAAGAACTGAATTCTCTTTTCAACTACAGAGTCTCGGTATAGGGTTCTGCCTCGTCACCTCCTTAGTAATGGTGTTCGTTTTAGATTTATGGTATTTTTTTTTTTAAATCTTTATTGTTCAGATTATCACATTTGTTCCTCTTTTTTCCCCCCATAACTCCCCTCCTTCCAGCTCCCACCCCACCCTCCACCCTCACTCCCCACCCACTGTGTTCATCCATAGGTACATGATTTTTGTCCAGTCACTTCCCGCATCTCCCACACCCCTTTTCCCCCCAAGAATAGTTAGTCCATTCCCTTTCTATGTCCCTGATTCTATTATAATCACCAGTTCATTCTGTACATCAGGTTATTTATTCACTTGATTCTTAGATTCATTTGTTGATAGATGCATATTTGTTGTTCATAATTTGTATCTTTACCTTTTTCTTCTTCTTCCTCTTCTTAAAGGATACCTTTCAGCATTTCATATAATACTGGTTTGGCGGTGGTGAACTCCTTTAGCTTTTCCTTATCTGTGAAGCTCTTTATCTGATCTTCAATTCTGAATGATAACTTTGCTGGATAAAGTAATCTTGGTTGTAGGTTCTTGGTATTCAGCACTTTGAATATTTCTTGCCATTCCCTTCTGGCCTGCAAAGTTTCTGTTGAGAAATCAGCTGACAGTCGTATGGGTATTCCCTTGTAGGTAATTGAGCCTCTTTCTCTTGCTGCTTTTAAGAGTCTCTCTTTGTCTTTTGCTCTTGGCAATTTAATGATGATGTGTCTTGGTGTGGTCCTCTTTGGATTCCTTTTGTTTGGGGTTCTCTGCGCTTCTTGAACCTGTAAGTCCATTTCTTTCTCCAGGTGGGGGAAGTTTTCTGCCATTATTTCTTGAAATAGGTTTTCAATATCTTGCTGTCTCTCATCTTCTGGCACTCCAATAATTCTGATATTAGACCGCTTAAAGCTGTCCCAGAGGCTCCTTACACTATCTTCACACTTTCGGATTCTTTTTTCATTTTGCTTTTCCAATTGGGTGTTTTTTGTCGAATCTTTGGTTTGATTCTTGAGCTCCTCTGGTCTGCTATTGGGTATAATATTCTTTATTTCAGTCCGTGTATGCTTACTTTCTAATTTCTTTATCGTAGCATCGAGGGTCTCATTAGTTTTCGTGAGGCTCTGCACAAATTTATGGCAAGCCCTCAAAATTGCGATTCTTAGCTCCATATCCTCCATTTCTGTCATGTTTTTTTGTCTCCGCATCTTTTATGCTTTCTTGGTGCACCCCCTTGTGGTCTCTGTGCTCAGTCTTGTTCAAGCTAAGCCTTAATTGTTGTAGTTAACACTAGAGGGATTTGACCACCAGGCCGACTGGCTGAAGGAATCAGCTGTGCGGGAAAACGTCTGTCTTCTGGGGAGGCGCTAATCCAGCCTTTGCCTGAGGCGATCGGCAAATGGCTGTGCGCAGGGCTTGGGCGGGCGGGATCAACAGGGCGGGGGGAGGGAGCCGCTATGGCCGCTCTCAGTCCGTCCCCAGGGGTTCTGCCTCTCTGTCCCAGCAACCGCTGCAAACCTCGGAGGGACCATAGCCAGACAGTCCCGCTTCTCCCGTTTGAGTCTGGGTCCCTAGAGACTCGCCCGGATCTGTAGCCCAGAGTCTGAGACTCACTCCTGATTGAAAACGACAACCGCACCCTCAGCCGCCAGCCCGCTTTGCGCGCGCACCGCTGCACCACCGTACCACCGTACCTTTAAGTTTTCCACACTACGCCTCCTCTGAGCGTCGGAATGCTGTTGTTTTTGCTTCTAGTTGAAGAGTCTCTCCTCAGCCAGCCTTCCTGTGGTTCTGGTTGATGTCCGTTCCGACTTTTAGTTGTATTTTTGAAGTGGTTGTTTCGATTTATGGTATTTTTATTTTGACTTGCTTGAAGCGCTCCTGACTCGGCCGTGCATCCGGGACCTGTAATCACATGTGTGTATGTGGGGGGGGAGGGGCGGGCAGTTTCATGCTACAAGGAAGAGGAGCATGTCCAGGTCACCCCAGTGACGCTCCTCCTAAGGACCAGGGTGTGTGAGAGAGCAGGGGCCAGCCCTGCCTGCGCCTCAGAAACAGGCTGACCACAGCCAGGCACCAGGAGAGCAGTGCCCACCCTCAGCCTCTGTGCTCCCACCCACCAGAGAGCAGTGCCCACCTGCAGCCCATCTCCCATCAGCCCCTGCATCCCACCCACCAGAGAGCAATGCCCACCTGCAGCCTGTCTCCCATCAGCCCCTACATCCCACCCACCAGAGAGCAGTGCCCACCTGCAGCCCGTCTCCCATCAGCCCCTACATCCCACTCACCAGAGAGCAGTGCCCACCTGCAGCCCATCTCCCATCAGCCCCTGTGCTCCCACCCACCAGAGAGCAGTGCCCACCTGCAGCCCGTCTCCCATCAGCCCCTGTGCTCCCACCCACCAGAGAGCAGTGCCCACCTGCAGCCCGTCTCCCATCAGCCCCTGCATCCCACCCACCAGAGAGCAGTGCCCACCTGCAGCCCGTCTCCCATCAGCCCCTGTGCTCCCACCCACCAGAGAGCAGTGCCCACCTGCAGCCCATCTCCCATCAGCCCCCGCATCCCACCAGTCGAAGCAGATGCTGGGATGTCCTGGGAGTGGGGTCCTGAAGATCCAGTGGGGCTGGGATGGCCCAGGGGAGGGGTTGGGGTGGGACACTTGCCCACCAGCAGGGGAGACACTCAGCACAGCAGCTTTGGGGACAGCCGGACGCCATCCTGGGTAAGTCCTGGAGGTTCCTGGGGCTCCCTCCCCATGGAGCGGCCACCCCCTGCCCGCTCACCACCCTCCTCCCTGGCTTCTGCGCTGCCTCATGGACTCCCTCTCAGACCCATGCTCTCTGCCTGGTGACTGATGGTCGGTTGCACTCTGTCGATTCCCCTTCAAGGAGCGTGGGCCACGGAGGGCTGTCCAGGGCCCAGGCAGGCAGCGAGCCCCTGCCAGCTTGGTGTAGCGACTGCCCCGCCCCCGCCCCAATGCTCCTGGCGACCTGTGGCAGCTGTGAGGCTCCCGCAGCAGGAACCACTTTGGCAGGGCGGGCCGCACTGGGCACCTTGGGGCAGCAGGAAGGACCTGGGGGCCCCTCCCTGACGTTTCCAGTGTGTGTGTCAAAATCTCGATTTGGAAAAGAGACAGCAACGAAGGAAAGATGCCAGAATCATCTTAGCTGGGGCAGGATTATCAATGTATCAATGATTCTTCTACTCTGCATTTTCCAATTCAAAGATAATTTTTAATGATGACGGGCACGCATCATTGTGTGTGTGTGTGTGTGAGAGAGAGAGAGAGAGAGAGAGCGCTAATTTGCCTGATGGTGATGATATTTTTAGTTCACATAAAGTTTGGATGGAACACTTCCCCAGGAGGAAAAAGTACAAGATTTGGCAATGGGTTTGGGCTCTTGCGTAGCAGGCGCTGCGCTGCTGGCTGTGTGTTGGTTTTCCTAAAGCAGATGCGTTCCCAGCGGGTCTGCTCCTCAGACAATGGTCTCAGGGTGCGTCTGGAACAGAATGACGTGAGGGGGAGCCAAGGAGGGGGAAGTGGCCACCGTCCATGAATCCTTTATTTACTTAACAAGCATTGAGATCGCGCCGGGTTGGAGACACCAGTCAAGACATGGGGTCTTTAAGAAGATATGATCTTGGCCTTCCTGGTGCGTTACACGCTCCACACAGACAGGAAAGCAGAGACGCAGAGGTGGGACGGAAGCTGTCACCATGGCGACACGGAGACTGCCGGCTGCTGCCACAGACCAAGGGCTGTGAGATACGGGCGGAGCCCTCCTGTGGTCACAAAATCAACTCAATCTCTGCGAATCCCACATTGCCAAACCTTCCCACAGGACGTGCTTTGCCACCTTGCAAAACATCCGCAGTCCACCCTCGGGGAAATACCGCTCGTTAGTCCACCCAACAACTGGGTCCAAGTTGGCCCTCAGCTTCCCTAAAACGGGTGCCCGGAAGTCTGGTCATTGGATTTGGGGACCACACTGGTCTTTTGCATGAAGGAGCCAGGCGGCTGGGAAAACCCCTGGTTCCCTTCCTTCCTCAAACGACCGGTCTCTTGAATTTATTGAGCAGAGGTCACGCCCTTCTGTGCGAAGAGGAAAGGTCAGATTTAAAGAACAAGTGGCAGGTCAGGCTGGGAGGGCGATGAGACACAGGACGTGCCGGGTGAAAGATCACAGACGTGAAGTGGAGAGGGACCTTCGTCTTGGGAGAAGGTGAGGGCTGGAGCCCTGCGGGCTGGGTGTTGGCAGGGAGCGCCCAGATGGCAGCTCGGGGCTCCTGGCACGAGGCTGGTATTCGCACTCAGAATAAAACCCACACCTGCTGCCGGGCATCCCGGGCCCCGTGGACCCGCTCCCGCCACCTCGAGATGCCCTGTGTCTGCCCCACGACCTCTAGCCACGCTCGCCTCTCCGGTCTGGGACTCCCAGGCTCCCTGAGGCCCAGGCCCCTGCACACAGCTCTGCCCAGGGCCTGTTCTTCCCTCCCTCAGGTCTCCTCTTTCCTGTTCCGCCCTTGAAGGCGTCGCCCTGTCACTCAGTCCCAGGACACTGCCCTCTCCTCCTTGGAACCAGCAGTGCTAGCAATGCATTCACTGGTTGCTCCCTTCTCTCCTGTCCGCTTCCTGCCGCAGAGACACGCCCCCTGAGGGCAGGCACAGTTCTGTTTTGTCCCACGGGAGAAGCAGGCTCCTCAGTGCCAGCCGCACAAGAAACCCCTGCGTGGCTCAGTGGTTGAGCGTCGACCTATGAACCAGGAGGTCATGGTTCAATTCCCAGTCAGGGCACATGCCCAGGTTGCAGGCTTGATCCCCAGTGTGGGGTGTGCAGGAGGTAGCCGATCAGTGACTCTCTCTCATCATTGCTGTTTCTATCTCTCTCCCCCTCTCCCTTCCTCTCTGAAATCAATAAAACTATATTAAAAAAAGAAAGAAAGAAAGAAACAGGCTCTGAAATATTTGCTGGGTGAATGCACGGGTGATCACGTTTCACTGGGCTCCTGAGAAGATTCAATGATTAGTATAGAATAGGTGAGTGCGGAAAAGCTGTTCATTCATTCCCTGATCTTCATTCCTTAGCGATCGATACTAGACTGGTCCCTCTGTTGCCAGGGGCCCTAAGGAGATGCTGAAAATCCAGAGGAGGCGCAGAGGTGCTGGTGCTGGCGCTGGTGACTGAGGGCCCGCCCCTCAGGGAGGGTGTGGTTGGCTGGGTGGAGGGGGCCAGGTGGCACACTCAGCACACTGGGGAGAAAGACAGCCTCCCTCAGCTCCTGGCATCCCATGGCTCTAGCCCACAGCCTGGGAACAAGGACCGTGGGCAGGCTCCGCTTCAATCTCTCTTTCAGACAAAGAATTCGAGGCCTGAGCGGTGACGATCTCCCTCCTGACCACCCTGCCAGGACCCCAGACCTCCTCCAGCCTGGAGGGTTCAGGTCCCACAGCCATGGGTCCCCCTTCTGCTCGGGGTCTAGAAGAATCTCCTAAATACTCTCGCATAGACACAAATTGTGCTCACCATTGTGGCATCACGTCAGCTCCCAAGTTACCCCTTCCAATAAAAAGACAAGATTTTCTTCCATTTCCCCACAACCCCTTCGATCTACGGGGCAGGAACCTTTCCTAAGAAATCTGCAGTGTGAAGGGCAGAGGCTCCTGTGGGCACTGCTGACGGAGGGAAGGAAATGGTTCTATTTTTAAGCTTCCCCGCAGCCTGGGAGACAAAGCCACTCCTGGGGGTAATTTTAGAGGCCACAAGGAAGTCCGTTTTAGGGGAAAGCAAACGTCTTTGATTGGTGCACATGGAATCAACTCCAATGATTTCCTTCATTTTGCAAGTTGTAGGAAGGCCGGTGCCTTTGATTAAACACACAGGCCAGCAGAGCAGACAGAGAACAGTCCTGAGGGCGTGGCTTCAGGTCGAGGCCCTGTGTGAGCCCACGAGGTGTGTTTTTCATTCTCCAAGTTCACTGCTTGAACGAGGCTCTTATTTGGTTTGCTGCGGGCACATTGAACCGGTCACGTTTTCCCAGAATCTTTCATAAACTCCGCTGCTAGATTCCCCCTTCCCATCGCCACCCAAACCCTTGTCTACCGTTCTCGTGGACCCAGACTCTCAGGAAGCATTCTTCATGCTCTGCGTCGGCCTTTCGGGAAGGAAGCTTTGTCCAAGGTTGACGCTGACGGTTCAACATATCCCAGTGCCCGCTTCCCAAGAGGCGATCCTCTGCAGACGCTGGTTTGAAAGCCTCAGACCCCGGCCTGAGTGGACACGGCTGGAAGGATGTGCCCAATGTTAGCGCTGGGGCCGGTGCCAGGGGAGCTCTCCAGTCGATGTTTGTTGGAGGAGGACATCGGACTGTCAGTTAACGGGGTAGGTGCCCTTGGTCGGCGTCACCTGCCATGTGCTGGGACCTGGGACTAGCAATCCCTTTTTTTTTTTTTTTTTAAGACATAGAGGTGCTTCACTTAAGACATTAAATTGAATGTCTTTTTAAATGAAAAAGAAATATCTTCCTTTCCATCTTTATGCTCAAATTCTTTTTTAAATTGATTTTGAGAGAGAGGAAGGGAGAAAGAGAGAGAGAGAGAGAGAGAAACATTGATGTGAAAGAGAAACATCGGTCCCAGCTGGGGATGGGAACCTGCAACCTTTTGGGGCAAGGATGATGCTCCAACCGACTGAATCCTCCGGCCAGGACTTCACGTTGAAGTTCTCAAAGAAGACACCAAGTGCAATAAGCTTGGAATTTTCCGGAGCTCTGTGACTCTTCAGTGAGAGGAAGCCACGCCCCTCTCGGCTCAGCGTGTCCTTTTCTTCCCCACAAGGTCGTTTCCATAACCAAGTTGCAGAAAACTATTCCCAAGTACCCCCAACTCAAAGATGCCTTTTAAAGTACATTCTTTTACTAGGATAGTAATCGTGCCCTGTCTTTGTTTAGCAGGGAAATCTGAATTTGTATTTCTAAAAGGCACTTCCAGCACCATATTTGAAATTTGACAGAAACAATATTGCAGACAAAGCAAAATACGTCATACATATTTAGTATTTTGCAGATATGTTGGGCTAGATAAAGACTAAATCCACAATATGTCTGAAGAATGTATTCTAATGTAAACACCATGTTCTGTCAAATTGTATGACAAAATCAAATTTATACAAGTGATTATTTTTTCTGGTTCCAACATGATATTCACGTGAAGAGGCAGTGTGGCCTGATGGTTAAGGGCCCTCTGGATCAGAAGCCGGCTTTAGAACCTCTGCGCCCCCACTACCTAGGGTGCAGCCACGAGCAAGTTATTCATTCTCACTCTCCCTTGGTTTGTCCATCTGTGAAAAGGGAACATTTTGTCATCTAAGTAAAATGGCTTTTGTGAGGAGGAAATGAATGGATACCCGGTAAACACTTAGAGGTTGGATTTGCACAAAGTAAGTGCTCACCTAACCTTGTGGAAACTTGGCAAGTTGGAAAGGCACAACAGAGAAGGTAAAAGCCACCCATTTCCACCACTCCCAAAAACTGCAGATAGAACTTAGCACTTCACTTTGTCCTCTTTCTGTCCATTGTGTAGCGTGCTTGAGAGTGTGCTATTTATTAAAATGCTATTTAAATCATTTGTAAACATCCTGTGCCCCTTGCACAATTTTCTTAACTATTTCCCTATTGTTGGACACTTAGGTGGTTTCCAAAAACATTAACAGACGTTCGAAAACACGTTGTCCTGTCCTCGTTACACGGCGCTACCTTTGAACCAAGGAGCTGTTTGTCCCCCTCTGTTAGGAAAGCAACACGCATTTTGGGAAACCTTAAGAGAACATGTATGTTAGACACCGGCCTGTTGAGACATGGTGGAAATGAAGCATTTTTACCTGTGTGTTGGGGAAAACAAGTGATCGGGTATGAAAAATAATAACATTAGGCATTTATATGGAGAACATATAAATGCTGAATATATTTCAGCAGGAAACCTATCTCAATGACGTTATGTGTATTAACTCGGACCTCACGGCCACCTCAAAAGGCAGTTCTGTTATTATCTCCATTTAACAGATGAGAAAACTGAGGCCCGGAAAGGTTGATGCCTTTCCCAGGGTCACCACTCTGCTCATCTGCAGAGATGGGATTGGAACCCAGGAAACGCACCTCTGTGCCTGTGTCCTCAGCCACTGGAGCACCCTATCTTTCAGGCAGGGTGCTTATTCTACATATGTAATCAGGAAGTTTCCACCCCCTGCTTTCCTTCCCTTTTTCTTTATTCGGAAGACAATAAAAAGATCAAGTCCATTGTGGTAAATTGATACTTTTTCCAGGACATAATGGCCGAAGCGCGGATGGCTGTCACATGATGTACCATGTAGGCATTTGGCTTCTGCACGGCAACTGAGAGTTGGGTCAGAGTATCAGTGGGTGGCTTCCCGCCCTATTCTCACTTGGATTATGGTGTAACTTTGGAAGAATGATTGCATTGTTTTCTAACAGGCATGTTCTCCCCTTTTCTTTTCCTTTCTTTCAGACCAGGACTATTTCACCGAAGTTTGCATCTGTTGTGGAAGTTGTACACAGCTGGCAAAAAACAGAACATGGACTCTTTTCTGTGTAGGCGTCCCCCAATCAGCCACCAGGACACCCGTGAGCACCTGCTTTCAGTTCATGGGTGAGGACCCAGCATCCCTGTGCCCGCTTGGGGCTATAGGAGTGTGGAGGGAGGGAAGAGAACCCTGTGCAAATACACGTACAGGGTGTTTCCTAGGGGCAAAGGGTCTCTGGCCCGGCCAGCCTGGCTCAGTGGTTGAGCATCAACCTATGAACCAGGAGGTCATGGTCAGGGCACAGGCCCAGGTTGTGGGCTCCATCCCCAGAGTGGGGCATGCAGGAAGGAGCCTATGGATGATTCTCTCTCATCATTGGTGTTTCTCTCTCTCTCTCTCTCTCTCTCTCTCTCTCTCTCTCTCTCTCCCTTCCTCTCTGAAACCAATAATAATAAAAAAAGAGTCTTCATTTTGCCTTCATAGGACTTGGCTTCTCCCAGAGCGGTGCTCCTCTGTGTGTAGGAAACGAAGACAAGAGAATTTCCCGGGGACTGGTACACAATGAAACAGAAACATAGGGAATGACACGACGGACGGAGGGTCAGGGTCTTTTCTCTGACCTCCAAGTCTGTCTTGAACGTGAGCGTTTCTGGGAGAAGGAGGCTCTTTCCTACTCACTGTGTTTCACGGCTCGGCCCCGTGAAAAGGGGATCTTGTGCCAGAGAGGCTGGCCTTTCCTGTCTGGTTCTTCCTATGCACCGGGAGCCACAGTGCTTTCCCACCCCAACGTTTCAAGGGACCGAATGAGGTTTTTTATAGCGACGACTCCAACCAGAGGTTATCTACAAACTGGGAATGAACCCACATGTGGACAATGCCAGAGTCTATTCAATGCTTACGAAGGGCGGGGTGCAAAATAGGCTTCGTTTTATTGAAAAGATTAGGTATTTGCCTTTACATTTTCAGGTTTCAGGAACATTCCGTATTAACCATCTTCCCTGAAAAATACGCACTCAAGCTAAATGCCCACAAGCCTAGCTCTTAGGACAACTTCCTTCCGTAAATTAAACTTTTGCCTACGTGGCCCTGTTTTATTTTTCCAGGTTTATTTAAACAGAGGCGATAATGACCTGGATTTAAACTTGCACCCAAAGGACAGAAGATCTTTTTACTTGCAAAAGGCGATGCTGATTTTGTGAAGTAATAAGACCCCGGGAAAAACAAGCCCCTTAAATCTATTTGCATACGAAAGGAGAGCCAGTGTACCTTGAAAAGGACTCTCCTCGAACCGGGTGGGCAGAAACCGGGGTGAATTTAAAATGCTGAATCTTAATCAGGCGAAGATTTGTTTTTCCCCTCCACGTGGCTCCCTTCCTCGCGTTGACCTCACCCCCGCTGCAGACTGGGCTCGGGCGGGGATGCCCTGCGCTCCCACGGGCTGCCAGGTGCCCTCTGCTGCTCCCAGGGCCAGACTTGGCACCTGCTGCCCCCAGAGGAGAGGAAGCTCCCCGAGCCGTCATTTCTTTCCTGCAGCACCCCCGCCGCCCCCCTTCCCCCCAACTTGCTGTCTCCATCCCACCGCCACCCGGCGTTTCCCGCATCCTTTCTCTGACCTGTGGTGCTAGCAGCACCATTTGCCTCGAGCGCCACCACCTGGTCGAAACGGGAACACCTACGCCGTCGCTGAGGATTATCTTGAAAAAGGCCGAGGGGAAATGTCTAGTTTTTGTGCAATCCCCAACCTTATCCCTTTTCGGCTGTGATGAGTATTCCCGCGGACGAAAGCCAGGGAGTTTTCCTCGGAACAGCTCTACACGGCTGTCTTGCAATCATTTGGGTTCAAAGACACTGAGATGAGAACCACCCTCAACTAAAAATCACGTAAACTGTCTTCTGTATAAACGAGCTGGTGGGATACGCTTTGGGAACATAAAAACACAGTGGCAGGGCCCGGTGGGAGGTACTCTTGTTCCCTGTGTTCTCAGCCTGTCTACAGTGGAGTTGGTCTGACATGGAGACGGTGGACCCCTCCCACGGCTCCCCGACCACCTGACACCCCAGCTCCCTGACTGCCAGTTCCCAGCCCTGATTTGATGGGCCCCGGCTTGGGATGGACTGGACTGGTAGGTTCTGCAAAGTGAGTGGACACCTCAGGGCTATTTGAGTGACAGCTTTGACTAAAGCCAGGTATGGCCCCACTGATGTGGCCCAGATCACTGCGGAGGACAGAGTCCTGCCTGATGCTACGAGGACAAAGACTTGTGCTTCAGGTTTACCTCTGACGTGCTGGCAGCTGTCAGATTTATGGTTATTTTTTTAAGTTTATTTTTAAATGTATTTTTGTTGCTTTTGGAAAGGAAGGGAGAGGGAGAGTGATACAAACATCAATGATGAGAGAGAATCATTGATCAGCTGCCTCCTACACACCCCCTACTGGGGATCAAGCCCGCAACCCAGGCATGTGCCCTTGACCAGAGTTGAAGCTGGGACCCTTCAGTCTGCAGGCCAATGCTCTACCTACTGAGCCAAGCCGGCCAGGGCTTATGGTTACTTTTATTGGAGATTTGAAAGCAGAGGCTTCCCTTTGAACAGCTCGAGCAGGAACACGTGACTGGGGTTGGATTTGTCTGCAGTGAGGAACGGATTTCTCGTCACGTGGGTCATTTGGTGACTGCGTGGGTGAGGAAAACCACGATTTGACCGTGATTTGGAAATGTTCTGGCAGGTTCCAAGGGGTGCAGTTTCTGGAATCAGTGAAGACAGAGTGTGTGGTGTTGGCCTTGAAAGAGAGTCTGTGGGAGGCCGGGATTAGGGGGTGGGATGGGTGTCTCCGCCAGGCAGGTGAGTGTCTTCTGGTTCTGGGTCCACCTTCTCCTGTTTCCGGGGAAATGTTACCTGTGGTTCCACCTGGTTTGGTCATGAATCTTGGGCCAAGACCCAGCAGATCTGGGCCTCTTTTCCTCATCTGTACAGTCAGGGTTCCGTGCACTGGGAGGGAGCCCCGGCCTCATCCACCCAATGGGAGGGGACAGTAGTCGGACCTTCTGGGGGCACCACTGGGCAGCGGGAACCACTGGCCTCGGTAGCCACATGCACGGCCTCTGAGCCAGCAGCTCCGCCCCAGGGTTGGTCCTGTGATGGAGACAGACTGATGTTCATGCTCATTTACTCCAGAATGTCGTTTGACAAGCTACCTGTGTCAGAGCAAAGGCATTGCTAAATAAATCAAGGCAATTAGTTCAATGGAATATTGTGTAGACATTATAAATTATGTTTTCAAAGAACATTAGCACAACAAATGTTCATGGGATGATATTAAAATTGTAAAAAATAAGACAAAAAGGTTGACTTGCAGGATACTAATTTTGCATCAAATATTGGAGACATATATTCATGTATTTGCAGGAAAAGAAGTCTGGAGGGAAAACAGCCCCATGTGAACAGCTCCTAGGTGATTCCTACAGTAATACTTTCTCCCACAGCTCTCACGTGACCTTGCTCTCCGTCGGAGCCCGCCTGGCTGAAGCAGCCCCCCACTATCCATCATCATGCTTCCCCATTATCCAGACTCACCCATGGGCCCCAGGTCCTCTTAACTGCCCAATAGCTCAATACCTGACTCTTTAAAAAATATATACATATGTTTTTGTTAATTCCAGAAGGAAGGGAGAGGGAGAGATAGAAACATCAATGCTGAGAATCGTAACTCAGCTGACTCCCCCCCCCCCCCCCCCCCCACTGGGGATCAAGCCTACAACCCTGGCATGTGCCCTGACCTGTGACTTCCTGGTTCACACGTCAACCACTGAGCCACACCAGCCAGGCATTACCTGACTCTAATGTTTCCACCTTTCTTGAGAGAGTCCTTGTCGCTGTCCCTTTAAATTTAGGCCCTTGCTCTCTGCTTCCTACAGTCTCAGGGGTCCTCAAACTTTTTAAACAGGGGGCCAGTTCACTGTCCCTCAGACCGTTGGAGGGCCGGACTATAGTTTAAAAAAACTATGAACAAATTCCTATGCACACTGCACATATCTTATTTTGAAGTAAAAAAACAAAACGGGAACAAATACAATATTTGTATTTGCATGTGGCCCGCGGGCCGTAGTTTGAGGACCCCTGGTCTATTTAGCCAAGATAATATAAGGGTGTGGATTCCTAAAGGTTCGTAGGTTGTTTCATCATGATCACCCGTTCATTCCAGCAGGACCTCTGGGTACTATGACCACACAGAACACTGCTCTAACCGTGTGGTCTGGGCTCTGTGACTGGAAGCCCCTGGGGGTGGGGGTGGGGGGCAGGGGGCCTTGCAGAGTCCCCTGTGGGCCAGGCCACTCCGGGGTCTGCTGACGCTGGGCCGGCCCTGGGCCGTGCTCCCTCTCACCCTTCTTTGCCTGAATGACTTTTTTTGCTTTTTCTTTGAAAAGTAGAGAGGTTTTTTTGTTTTGTCACAAATAGGGGGGATCATAAAACTCAGGAGCTTTAAAAACAAATAAATGTATTAGGGCTTAAATTTCTCCATAAAAATGGACTTTTCTAAACCCTATCTCGGGAGTTTGCGCACTTACTCGTGTGCAGACTTAAAGCAAGGCTCCGTGCCTGCTCGCTACCTCTGGGGTGTATACATGGGCGATGCAGCCCACACGGGATGAGCTCCGCCTTTCAAACAGCCAGACTCTGCTAGCGATTAGCGCAGTGAGCGGTCCAGGTGAGTGGCACTACCACAGAAATAAAAAGCTGGCTCCAGGAACCCGTGTCAGCAAGGTTTTGGGGAGAAGCTTTGCTTTCTGGTCACCGCCTTTCAAAGGGACAGCTTTGAGGGCATTCATTGATTCAGAGGTGAAACCCTGGTATCTATAATAATAAAAGCAGAATATGCTAATTAGACCGGACATCCTTCCGGACGACCTTCTGGACAAAGCCAAGGCTGCGAGGGAAGCCTGGGTCCTGGGTGCCAGAGGGAAGCCAGTGCCGGCAGCCAGGGGAAGGAAGGCCTACTCCTGCACGAATTTCATGCATTGGGCCTCTAGTTTAAAATAAAGTAATAATGGCTCAGATTTCTGCAAGCCCAAGGCCTCTCCTGTATTTTCATGAGCAGGTGCAGTGGATGAAAAGCCATTCCTGGAAGTTATTGTGGCTCTGAGGGATGCTCCACCCCTACACAGCCCACTGCTCTGCACCCTCACACTTCCTTTCCCGGCCGAGCAGGAATGAAAGCATCCGATCAACATATTAGCAGCCACTGAACTAGAGAAGGATGGTCTCTGCTTCCTCCTGGGAAGGGACCAGCAGCCTTGCAGGCCGGTCTCGGCAGCAGGCGGATCGGATCGTCATGCAGTGTCACTCAGCAGGCCATTGGGGCCAACCAGCGAACAGGAAAGACTGGGCTGGTATGAAATGGCCTTTGTAGGTACAAAAAGGCCAGATGTTGGTGATTGCACGTGGTTCACCTGCCCGTGCCTCCCCCAGCCACCCCAAATGGAAGGCAGCGGACAGGGGTGCCCGGCTGCAGAGCTGGGCTGTGGGGGGTGCACTCTCAGGCCCCCAGAGGGTCCACTCAGAGGCAGGGAGCTAGAAGTCACGTCCAGGGTGTCAGCCAGATGGAGACCGGCTAAGTTTTGACAAGGAGAGCTCCCCCAAAAGGCAGGGCCTCAACCCGGGAAAAGGGCCATCGCAGTCATTCCGGTCTCTGTGTGCGCCAGGGGAGCGCACAGTGGGGCCACGGGCGGGGTGCACATCATGCCGGGGTTAACTGTCTGTCATCTCCTCACCGCCCCGAGGTCATCTGACATCACAGATACAATGTTAAGCATTTCTACGTCTGAGCAGGTGACTGGTGGCTGATTATGCAATGTGGTTTGAGGAGGCGAAATGGGTTGAATCGTGTCCTCCAAAAAGATACCTTGAAGCCCCACCCTAGGGCCTGGGGGGGACCTCATGTGGAACCAGGTCGTCTGCAGATGGTCGTGTTAACGTGTGGTCACAGTGGGTTACCGAGGGCTCCAACCCAATAACTGTGTCCTTAGGAGAAGAGGGACAGAGACACAGACACAGACACCCGGGAGGATGCCACGTGACCACAGAGGAAGTGTGGTGTCCACACCGAGGGATCCCAAGGACTCCAGCCACCACCGGAAGCTGAAGAGGCCGGAAGGACCCCTGAGCCTTCAGAGGGGCAGGCCCTGCTGATCCCCCATCTCAGACCTGAGGGAATGCATTTCTGTTCTTTGAAGCCCTCAGTTTGTGGTACTTGGTTCCGGCAGCCCCAGGACACGGAGACGGGGGGCAGGGGGACCTTGAAAAGCTAGCAGAGGGCTGTCTGAAAGAGCTGAGGCTGCCCCTCAATTCCAGAATCTTCGCTCTACTCCCCACCTCCAGGGTCACCCTTGTCGGAAACAGTGTTAGTAACGAGGCCTCCTCCATCCCAGAGGCAGTGCAGGGCGGTCAAGGTCAGCCCAGCGAAACACTCCACACGGTTTTTTAAAGAAAGGAAAAAAAATTTCCTTCCCTTCCTCCCTCCCTCCCTCCCTCCCTTCCTTCCTTCCTTCCTTCCTCCCATCTCCTTCCCATTCTCCCTCCCACTCTGCCTCCCTCTCTCCCTCTCTCCCTCTTTCCTTCCCACCCTCCCTCCCACTCTGCCTCCCTCCCTCCCTCCCAGTCTCTCTCCCTCTCTCCTTCCCACCCTCCCTCCCACTCTGCCTCCCTTCTTAAATGTTTCTGGAAGCCCCGTGCCTACCTGCAGGTGATGGGCTCACAGGCAGGTGTGCCAGGCAGACGGTAGGAAGCAGCGCTGCAGGCTCTGGCTTGAACCTGAACAGACGGGTGTGGGGTGATCACAGCATCTGCGCCTGCGGGATGGGGAGCCGCGATCCCTTCCCGCCTCTGGATCTCCTCTCTGTTCCTTCCCCACAGAGTTCCCAGGGGCTGGGCCCATCTCATGCTCCTTTCAACGCCGCGCCAACGAGTGTGAGGAATGGATGGGAACCGAGTCCCAGCTGCTGCGAATTACTGGCTCTCTTCTTTTATTTATTTATTTTTTTCATCCTCACTCAAGGATATTTTCCCAGTGATTTTCAGAGAGAGTAGAAAAGAGAGGGAAAGACAGAGAGAAATCTCGATGTGAGAAAAACACATCTATTGGTTGCTTCCTTTACGCGTCCGACCAGGGTCCAGGCTCGGGAGGAGCCTGCAACCGAGGTACGTGCCCTTGACCAGACTCGAACCCGGGACCCTTCAGTCCAAGGGCTGACCCTCTATCCACTGAGCCGAACTGGCTAGAGCTTCCTCTCTTCTCTTAAATACCCTTGTATCCTGGAGAATCCGGGATCCTCTCCCTACCTGAAGGCCAGCTGATTAACAAACTTAATTCCCTCTGCTACCCCAACGCCCCTTTGCCTTGTAACCCCACGTGGTCACAGATTCCAGGTGCTGACACCTATGGATCTGCACCCTTTACCAGCTTCCTTTCCTTCTCTGCCTCTCCACCCCACTTCCCTACTGGTCTTTCTTGGGGTCATTGCCCACATAAACTACTTGCCCTGGAAGTCTTACGATCTGCTTGTGCAGAAAGCCAAACCAGAAACACTGCCTAAAAGGGAATCACTGCTTTGAACCGCAGGCCTAGGACTGCAGTGCTTCATCCTGAATGAGTGTCTCTCTGTCTCTTGGCTCTTCCTTTCACCTGTGGACCTTCTTTTGCCGCCGGTTGGCAAAAGGGCTAAGGTGACTCCAAGTAGCCCAATCACCTTCCGGATTCAATTCCACTGGGAAGCATAGCTCTTGCTGATGTCCTGGGATTCACTCCAATTGGCCAACTTCAGGTCACGTGTCTATCCCTGAGCCAGTGGTTAAGGCTGGAGGATTGCAGTGTTTTCATTGGCCGTGCCTGAGTTACATCCTCACCCGGGGAACTGAGGGCGGAGCCTCAGCCAGGCCCCGTGGAGTTCGAGTGGAAGAGGCAGCGGTGAGTGTGGGGAAGGCCATAACAAACACTAACCATCTGGGTCTCTCCTGCGATTTCAGCCATGATGGTGGGGATGGCACCTTTCTGAGAGTTTGCAGCTGGAGGATCAGCTTCTCAGCTTGCTCACATGGCCTGCCAGTACTATCTGGTTGTTGGCAGTAACCTTGGTGTCTGTCTTCACAGACCTCTCTGTGAGCTGCTTGAGCATCCTCACAACATGGTGGCTGCCTCTCCCCAAGTGAGGGAGGCCGTAGAGAGCAGGACACCACTGGTCACATCTCTTGTGAGCCAGACTCCAAGGGCCACGTGGTCACTTCTGCAACCGCCTCCTGGTTAGAGAAGTCAGCCCTCTTCAGCTTGGTTGTGAAGGGCAGGAGGTGGGGATCACTGAGGTTGCTACCAAACACAGATAAGTTATATTTGATGGATGTGTGGATTACAAAGTACTGCATCCTGCATGGCAGCTACAGTTACGAGTCCCGGTCACTGTTGAAATCAACATCTCCAGTGTGTGATGAGCTCCATCAAGCATCCCTGGGTTCTATGGGGACAGATTTGATCGTGGCCCACTGGGTCCAAATGCTAATCCACGTGATGGTCGTTGACGGGTGCGTGGGGATTGGCTGCTCTTGTATGTAATTAATTTAGGGTCCCATTGAGTGGATGCTGCAGAAGATAGTTCCACACGCATCGCTCCTCTGATGCAAACTAAAAAGGCTTGCATGGTCATCCCGTGCAACTCAGGCCCCGCTTAATGAAGGTGGGACACGCGTAACAGCTGAGTGACCTGCCGATGGTTTCAGCTGAGAGTGGTCACGGCAGCCAGCTGACCGTCCTGGCCAGGGAGGCGTGGCTCCAGCCAGACCTGTGTGCCTTACAGGAGAGCAGGCGCTCAGAACTGTCGCTTTTATGATGATGATGATGATGAGGGTGATGGTGAAGGATCAATGACTTGAACGAGAAAAATGACTTTCCACTTCAGAAATGACAGCACATTAGGTGTTAGTGTGGAGATAGAGAGGTTCCTTTGGCACCCAGAGATGTTCACATCCCTTTCCAAGTATTAACACGGGACACAGGAATCTGTGCCTCCCGCACCATTTATAATATGCATTGCAAATTCGCGAGGCGTAGCCCTGGGAGTCAAGCTGTTCCTCCCTTGAAATGTATGAGTTAGATCAGCTGCACATCCACTCAGCATTTCTCGGGCTTCCTTTCTCTGTAGACTTTCCTCCTGAGAACGAGGCCACACCGGGTGATGGGTGGTTTCTGGGAACTCCACCTCTTCCTTTGCTCCTCGAGGCCCCTCGGTGTGCTGCCCAATCTTCATTTTAGGTGAGAAGTTTAGCCAATTGCTTCCTTGAGTTTCTTTCCAAAACCAAAACCCCGAAACGGCTTCCCCTCAGCCTCTTCTGAGCCACCTGAGGACAGGGGGGGAGGGGGGGGAGTGTGCATCTGTGGGTGACAAGGAATGACTAAAAGTCAACGTTTCTATAAACTTTATTTTTATTTTTCAGTTACAGTTTACATTCAATATTATTTTGTATTAGTTCCAGGTGTAAGGCATAACGTCTAGGTAATCATAGGCTTCACAAAGTGTCTCCCCGATATTTCCAGTCCCCACCTGGCCCCATACCGTTATTACAATATTACTGACTATATTCTCTACGCTGTACTTTACATCCCCACGACTATTCTGCAGCCTACCAACCTGCATTTTCTTAATCTCTTCACTTTTCCCAACCATCAGCCTGTTCTCTGTATCTGTGAGTCTGTTTCTGTTTTATTTGTTCATTTATATTGTTCTTTAGATTCCACATGTAAGTGAAATCATATGGTATTTGTCTTTCTCTGTCTGACTTTTTTCACTCAGCATAATATCTTCTAGGTCCATCCATGTTGTTGCCAATGGTAAGATGCCATTTTTTTTTTTTTTATGGCCGAATAATATTTAATGTGAACTTTTTACAATGCCCCTTGCAAATGACAAACCATCCTGGGGTAGAAAGGGCTGTGCTTTAAGAGCTGGCAGAGTGAAGATGTGCAGAGATAGACACTGACCTTGGGCTTGACCTTGGGGTGGGGGAAGAGAGCCCATGGCTAAGTGACTTTTACGTTGTTGAGCATAGGGCACATAAATGCACCATCGTATTTTTTGTATGTGTTTCTTTCTTGGCCAATTCTAGTGTGACATGGGCAGAGAGAGCACCAACAAATTGCATTGTTTAATGTAACATAACAGTTAAAATTGGGAGGAGAGGTGTGGGGACCTTGAGGTTGTTGGCCTTGGAGTGTCAGTTTTTAAGATAAAAAAGTTGGTCAGGGGATCCCTAGGGCCATTTTCCACTTCAGCATTTTAGAATTATCTGGCAGGGTCCCTGTTTTAGGGTTCTCAGTGCCTCCTGCCTCAGGTGACTGCTAGGATGCCCAACAAACAACTTAAAGGCAGCTCCTTGGGAACAAAATGCCCAGGACTGTGAGGGGGGCAGACACTCCACTGTGTTCACCTGTTACTAGTACACCCTGATCTCCAACTGCTTTCACCTGTAGACTTGGCCGCCGCTGAGAAATGAAGTCACTGCAGGCTGGGAATCTAGGTCCACAATAATGACGAATCCTTCTCTACACCCACATCTAGAATCCACAGTACTGAGGAGGAAGCAGGGGAGGACAAACATGGGGGAAGGGCAGTGCTTTCCCGAAGCGAGCTTGGTTGAGTTTAAAGACTACGTGCAGATTTTGCCTGGTTTTGATGCCATTCTAATGTGCAGGGAAGGGAGGAAGCTGAGCGGTTTAGAATTATCTGGCAGAATTCACGGCACAAGGGAGGAACATTTGGAAATGGAGAGTGCCCCTGCCAGGTGCGTCAGAATCACAGGGACGAGGGAGGCGGCCATGGGTCTGCATTTGGGGACTCCTTTAAGGAGTCATGAGGCGCACACACACACACACACACACACACCCTGCACAATGCAGGGTAGGGCCCATCAAAGAAGAGGTCAAACCTGGCAGGTGTGGCTCAGTCGTTGAGTGTTGAACCATGAACCAAGAGGTCACGGTTCAATTCCTTGCCAGGGCACATGCCTCACTAAAGAAACCTCAATCTCCCTGGCTCCCAGCCCACGGAGGAAGCCATGGGTGGAGCGTCGGGCGTGGAGAGGCACCTGCTGCCTCAGGCGGGCAGGCCCTCCCCAATCACCTGGTGACCCTTTCTTTTACTCGTGGATGGCGAGTGCAGCAGCCATGTCGTAAGCAGTGTGTGCCATTGAAGGAACATGCCAAATGCATGGAGATGTCTGGCCTGAAGAAGAAACCAGGGTTTCCATCAAAGTCACAGGGAGGTTGCCTTGAGAGACAGACCTCCGCTTGTGCTCAGCTGCCACTCACACGGCCCACCTATGTTGCAAGGCCAAGGTCATTATCGAGAGTTTTATTATTTAACTAGAGGCCCGGCGCATGAATTCGTGCACGGGTGGGGTCCGGCCTGCCCGATCAGGGCCGAATGGGCTGGCCCAGCTGGGGGGGAGGGGAGAAGGAACACGAGTGGTTGGCCAGCTGGCCCCCAGACCCCCCAATAGGGGGGGTGATCAGGGGTGGGACTGCCCAGGGGGAGGGACTGCCCAGGGGGAGGGGCCATGGGCTGTTGGCTGGCTGGCCCCACGCCCTGGTCGAATTACTGGTGGAACTCTTTGTGGAGGGGATAATTTGCATAATTAGCCTTTGTTCTGAGGACTACCCGAAGGCTGGCTGGTATTGTACACACCACTAGACAGAGCTTGTAGTGAAGATGTGCGAAAGACAGGACCCTGCTCTGGCTGGGAGGCTCAGTTGGTTGGAGTGTCCTCCTGTGAACCCAAAGGTTTTGGGTTTGATCCCTGGTAGGGGTGCATTGATGTTTCTCACATTGCTCGCTCGCTAAAAATCTCTCTCTAAAAATCAATAAATTAAAAAAGGAAAGTAACTGGCACAATAAAACGATCTCAGCGTGTCAGGTACCCAGGGGCCCAGCCCCATCACGCACAGCCTGGCCTGGCGTGGACACAGGAGGAGGGGGTGGGCTTCCGGACCCCCCGCTGGGCCTGGGTAGTCCTCCCCGCACTCAGAGCCCAGCAAAGCCAACTAGTCGGATTAGAGGTAAGAGGGGGAGCCTATTACATTTCTTTATGGACGGCTGCCCGACTTCCCTTAAGCTTGTTCAGATTTATTTTACACCCCGGACACCTTAATTAGTGCTTATTTCTAAGTCGTCAAGGGATCATTTCGGAAATGAAAAAATATGGCTTCTCTGTTTCTTTAGACCTTCGAGTTGCCTGCTCACTCTCTCCCCGCTCCCCGTTTTTAATTTATTACTTTCTACGTGCCCTGTAAGTAGCAGATGTTTAAACACTTTTTAATCCGGGAAACTGCGAAGTGAAGTGCCGGTTTGGCAGGCGGCGGGCCCCCGAGCCCCCGGCTGTCGGATAAACCTGATCGGCGTGCGATGCCCTCTCCTGGCCCGATGCAGGTCTCCCCGCCTGGCCCTGCTGGTCAGAGGTCTCCTCCCAGGCCCTCTGGCCGTGGTCCCAGCACCCCTCCACGGGGTGCCATGAGCCAACTTTCAGATCCGTCCGCTCTCCTACATGCCCCACATCTGGTCCGTGGGACACAGCGGTGAGCCCTGTGGTCTGCTGTGTCAGTGTCCTCCCCCATGCTGCCGGCCTCCCTCTGCTCCAGTGAGGTGAGCCCGCGGCCACAGCTTCCTGCCGTGGGCCCTTCCCACAGGTGTCAGGCATCGGTCCACAGGCCCCCCCTACTCAAGTCCAGGTACATGGAGCCAGGTCTCCCATCCACCTGTGGAAGCGGGTCTCTTGGCCTGAGATGAACAGGGACACAAGTGCCACCCACCACCCACCAGCCCCGAAAGGATTCAGCAATAAGGAACCATGGTGGGGTGGGGGTGGGGGGCGGTTCCAAGTTGTGGCTGCCGTCAGCATGGCATGGGTGAAGCTGAACCTTCACCTGAAGAGCCCACCGTGTGTGTGAGCAGGGGTGGCCTGGGTGGGGGTCAGTGTCCAGCAGTGAGGTGTGTCCCCCGCAGGAATGACTGGGGGGGCGGGGGGTGCCTGAGGTTCGCTGCACCCCCACTGCCTCTCACACCCACCTCCTCACGTTGATCTTTCCATTGTGTTCCCCCTTTTCACTGACTGCTACATATTTTCCCCCCGAAAATAGCCTTCCATTGATTTTTCTTTCCTAAAAAACAAGTTATGTTCACGGGGAAGTTTGAGAAAGCACAGGCAAGCAAAAGTGAAAATCTTAAAGCCACACCCAGGTTAACCTTTTGTTCACTCACTGCCTCTCACTCCCCAGACCGAACAGATAACGTTACTTTTTCTTTGTTTTTGTTTTGCTAAACATGGACCTACTTTCCCTAGCCTCTGACTGCCCTGAACCAGGGCGGGAGGCCTCCTGCCTTTGACCGGGAAGCACTGAAGTGCCTGGGACCACGTTCTGAGGTTGCTTCCCCCCCCCCCCCCCCCCCCCCCCCCGCCCCATCAACACTCTTTTCCCAGTTATAGCGTCCTTGTTCGTGGCTTTGCATGCCGTTAGGGGTACCCGTTGGGCTTTGCTCGGGACGGAGGGCAGTTTGGGTTCACAGCAAACTTGAGCAGAAGGCACGGAGATTTCCCACGCGTCCCCTGTCCCCATGCCCAGCCTGCCCCACTAGCAGCATTCCCAGAGTGAGACATGTGTCACAGTGGGTGAATCTGCGTGGACACGTGGTCACCCCCAGAGTCCACAGTTCACATCAGGTTCACTCTTGGTGCTGGGCGTTCCCCGGGCGTGGACAAACTAGAGTGCCACATGAAACACCACAATAGTGTCACACAGTGTCCTCACGGCCCTGCAATGCTCTGTGCTCTGCGGTTCATCTCTTCCTCTGTTGTCTCCAGGGTGTTGCCTCTTCCAGAATGTCACACGGTTGGAAGCGTAAAGCAGGCTTTTCAGATTGGCTTCTCCCACTCGGTAACACGCGCTCAGGGTTCCTCCGCGGCGTCCCTTCCTCCAGTCCCTTCAGTGCTGAGGAACCTTCCGTCGCCTGGAGGGACCCCAGTTTGCCCACTCACCTACTGAGCGACATCCTGGCTGCCTCCAGGTTTGGCAGTGACGAATAAAGCTGCTCTAAACGCTGTGTGCAGGTTTCTGTATGGACATAAGTACGTAACTGCCTTGGGCAATTAACAAGGAGCGAGTGCTGGATCGTATGGTGAGAGCAGGTTTCGTTTTGCAAGAAACAGCCAAACTGTCTTCCCAAGTGGCCGCGCCGTGTGGCGCACCCACCAGCAGTGACTGAGGGTCCCTGTTGCTCCAGGTCCTCGCCAGCACTTGGTGTTGTCAGGGTTCTGGATTTGGGCCGTTCTAATAGGTGTGCAGGTTAACTGAGTTTTGAAAAAGGAAAATACAAAATACAGAGGGAAAAATCATTCCTACGCTGTTGCCAGGCATACATATGATTATTAAAGTTCAATATTTATGCTTGATCTATTTTGATTTTTTAAAATATTGGTGTAACAGTGCGTGGTTTGTTTGATAATCACTTTCATTGTTACTTGATAATGTGCCATAATTATTTTTACACACAATTTTTAAAATACTATAATAATGTATCATATGAGCGACTCTTCATTTAACCTATTTCCTAGTGTTGGAAAATTATACTGTTTCCAAATTTTTACTATTATTAACAAGGCTGAGGCAAACATGCTGGTGCTTGCACAAGTCCTTTGTTATTGCCGGGTAATAAAGTCCTGGAAGCAAAATTAGGGCATTTACCAAAGTTTTAAGCTTTTGATATATGTAACCAAAGAGCTTTATGGAAGGGTAAGTGACTTTGTATTTCCCACCATGTAAGCATGTGCAGGTCCTCAAATTTCACCGATGTTAGGGTTGGTGAGGTTTTTTAAATCTTTGCCAATTTGAATTCTATTTTACTGCTGCTTAATTTTCATTCCCTTGAGGCAGGGGCATTCCTTTTGGAGAAGGAGCAGAATTATTTTCTCAGACGGCAGAGGTTCCTTAGGCAGGAAGCACCCTGGGGTGCGCTGGGCCAGCTCAGCCAAGGGTTCCGGGAGTGGGGGGTGCGGGCGGAGACAGCGAAGGATGTAGAAAAGACAAAGAGAACAAGCTGGGTCTAGGTGAATCTTCCTGTGCCTGGCTGAGGCCACAGAGAGAGAGCCTTTATTTTATAACCAGAGGTAAACAAGGTAGTGGTCACCATAGTTACAGTGTTCTTGTGAGTTTCACTTGTTTTGGCAGCACTTGCTGCACCTCCCTCAGCCCATTAGCTACCTAGGAAGGATCTAGGGAGCATCATAAGGTCAAGCCTAATTATGCTAAGAGGGCTGTGCCCTCTAAGCTGGGACTTGGGGTTTTGTGGCTTTGCCAACAGGTCAGTCTGAAGCTTAAACCTATAGCCCAGCCGTGGGCAAACTACGGCCCGTGGGCCGGATTCGGCCCATTTGAAATGAATAAAACTAAAAAAAAAAAAAGACCGTACCCTTTTATGTAATGATGTTTACTTTGAATTTATATTAGTTCACACAAACACTCCATCCATGCTTTTGTTCCGGCCCTCTGGTCCAGTTTAAGAACCCATTGTGGCCCTTGAGCCAAAAAGTTTGCCCACCCCTGCTATAGCCTCTCCCTACACTGGGGCGATGAGGAGACAGCGGGTGGATGGGGAGGGTGGGAGTCAGTGGGGCAGCTAAGGCCGAGTGCAGCACTGGAAAAAGTCGGGACTACTGCTCCTTCCATGGGAGGTGGCGGGGGCAGGGAGGGGCACGGGGTTCCCCGGAGGCAGAGAGGCACGTCTATTTCACCCTAACCTTTGAGCCTTGTCCCTCGCACCTGGCGCAGCCCTGGGCAGGGGTACCCTGCTCCGGTGGCTAAGGCACTGGTGCCGGATAGTCCTCTGAACCTTGGAGGGCGTGCCAGGGGCATGAGGACCTCCAGGTCCACCCTGGAGGCAGAATGATGAAAGTCCGTACGCCAGTCATGTGGGAGCTTGGCAACGAGGGCCTGGACATCTGCTGGTCGCTTCTCCAGCATCAAAGGTGAACTGAGACCCCCGCAGTGCCTTCCCATGGGGATGGAGCCCGTGGGCAGACAGGGCTGGGAAAGGCTGCCTGGGAGGACCGGCCGCCGTGCTCCCATCCAGGTGAGGGCTCGCAGAAAAGGGCGCTCTCCCTGCGGGTGACAGTGCGCAGAAATCTCCCCTCTCGTTGTTCCATGCTTGTCACCGAGGGGCTCGCCAGAGGTGCAATGTGGTGACACCTAAAACCAGGCTCTATGGAGGTGCTAGCTGGCACTGGGCAGGGCACAGGGCTCTCCGGAGCCCTCACGCAGTCCTACACGGGATACTTCATGCCGTTTCAAGTGCGTCTGCAAAGGGGACCAGCGACTAACATGGTCTGTTTTACAATAATAACAAGGAAGTGCTGTCTGGCAACAGGATTCTCTCAAACTTGACTTTCCAAACGTTTAGTGCTTGACTTTGCCAAATAGCTCGTGTCCCAGAATCCACTTCCGGGACTGGGAGGGCTTCCTCTCTCCTCTCCCATGTGTCTGGGCCTGGAAACCTGGTGGTGGTGGTGGTGGTGGTGGTGGATGGGGGTGTGTGTGTGGGGGGGGCGATGGATCCTTCTGGCCCGAGAGCAGACTCTCTAAGTGAGCCAGCCACCGGGTCAGTGTTCTTGTCACTTGCTCATGGATCATCCTCACTGACACATGATGCTCCTTCACCACTGCAGACAGAAGCGACAGACATGTAGCCTTTCTAGAACGCTTTCTTAGGCAGCGCAGAATCACTCAGGTGTGCCGAATCCCTCTCCACAGGCACCAGCACGTTCAACGTAGCGATGTCAAAACTCTTTCTTGGTGTTTACTTAGACTTCCCCCCGCAGAGTGTTGAACGAGGTGCATTTTGTAAACAGCTCAGAGCACAGAAAGAAGCATCCTTTCGTGCTCACTGACGGGGTTTAATGTGAGCAAATTTGAAGCGTCCTGGATCTCTGACACCTCATTCATCTCCTCGTCGGTAAGTGGGGGAACGTCCCAGTGGGGCAGCCCACTCATCGCTCTTCCGAATGATTAACACCTTCATTCATCTATTCATTCACCAAACATGGCTTTAACACCATCTGTGCCCAGTGCCTCGGCTTGAGAAGAAGATGATGAAAGAGGCAAAATCAAATAGAATCCTAGAGGCCACAGCATGGGCTCTGTTGAAAGCCAGGAAGGCTTCACAGAGGCGGCGGCTTTTGAATTGGGTCTTGAAGGAGATACAGAGGCACAGTGGCACCAGAAGTAGGGCTGAGAGCTGCTTGTTGCATAAATATCTCACCTGGCTTCTCCGGAAGGTGATCCCTGACTGAGAATCTTTTCAACATGTATGCTCAGCATTCTTCCATGTGCAGGAAAGAGCATGCCATGCCCGGCCGGTTTGGCTTTGTGGTTGAGCATCTACTTATGAATTAGGAGGCCACAGTTTGATTCCAGGTTAGGGAACATGCCTGGGTTGCAGGTTCGATCCCCAGTAAGGGACGTGCAGGAGGCAGCCAATCAGTGATTCTCTCTCATCATTGATGTTTATCTCTCTCTCCCACTCCCTTCCTCTCCAAGATCAATTAAAAAATACATATAAAAGAGCATTTCATGAGCAAGCCCACTTCATCCGCTCCCCACACCCTATTTGGATGGCCAGTGCCATTTTAAAATGTTGAGTTTAATACTATTATGAGCCCCCACTGTCTAGGTCAGTGGTTCTCAACCTTGGCTGCACATTAGAATCACCTGGGAATCTTTTTAAAATCCTGATTACTAGGCCCCATCCTCCGGAAATTCTGTTTCTTTGTTATGGGGTGGGGCCACAACATTAGTAACAAAGAAACAGAATTTCTGGAGGATGAGGCCCAGAAATCAGGATTTTAAAAAGATTCCCAGGTGATTCTAATGTGCAGCCAAGGTTGAGAACCACTGGTCTAGGTCTTAGCTGTTGCCTGTGGTGACTTTGTTTTCCTGTAAAGGTGAGGTATGCTGCATTTGTTAGTTAATATTTTTTAGGTGGGATATGTATGGTTTTATTTTTGAGTCTTCATGCATTTTTTCCCGTTGAATTTTTAAGGGATGAACATTTAGCGGCAACGGTGCCAAAAGTAAGAGCGTGTCTTCATAAAGCACACGCGGGCGCTATGCACAGACGCCCTTGAGCAGGGTTAACAGCAGGAGGCTCTTTCCCTCCTGCGCTGGAGCATTGAGCTATGAAGCGGGAGAAAGCGGGTTCTAGTGGAGGGAAGCTCGGGGGCTCTGAGCAGAGAGGGTCCTTCTAGTTACAGTTTGAGAGGGACGGGCGGCGGGGACCAGGATGGGGCCTCCTCCGGTGGCGCAGGTGGGAGGTGGGGCGGTGAGAAGGGTCAGAGTCGGTGAGGGTGACAGGATTCCGTGGCAGATGGATCTGGAGCCGGAGGAAGGAGAAAAGGGGACCAGTCTCGGTTTCTGTCCTGGGCAAATGGCGCGTCCCAGGAGGCAGGGTGGGTGGATCACAGGGGCCACCTGGGAGGGGCCCATCCCCGGCTCGGTCGGTTGGTCTGGCGGTGAAGTGGGAAGTGCCTCCCTTAGACTGAGCTTCCCAGAAGCAGAGCCTAGGAGGGGGTTTGGTGCAAGTGGCTTATAGAGTGGACACTCAGGAGGACATGAAGTGGGATGTGGAACGGGGCAGGGGGCAGGGGCCGGGCTGGGCAGGGACGTGGCTGCAGCCGAAGTCTCCTCTGAGCCTCACCCCACAGGGAAGTCTGGGGCGGGAATGTCACCATGGTGTTGTTCCTCCTTGATGCCCGAAGGCTGGGCTTTTTAAAAAAATATATATTTTTATTGATTTCAGAGAGGAAGGGAGACAGATAGAAACATCAGTGATGAGAGAGAATCATGGATTGACTGCCTCCTGCACGCCCCACACTGAGGATCGAGTCTGCAACCTGGGCATGTGCCCTGATCGGGAATGGAACCGTGACCTCCTGGTTCATAGGTCAACACTCAGCCACCGAGCCACACCGGCCGGGCGAGGCTGGCTTCTATATGCCCCCAACAGCCAGTCCCTGGCTGGGGCACCCACTCACCCTTCACGGTGATGCTGCTCCCAGGTTTTCTGGGTGAGGTGTCTGTCGTTGGCCTTGGCATCCCTCATCCGCGAGGCAATGCTTCGGAAAAGGTGCAGCTGAGCAAGCGGCGGCCAACGGCGCCTGGCGAGGGGCGCCGGGCTGGCGAAGGCCGAGCGTAGCATCTGTTAGAGTGAGACCTCCAAGAGGACGAAGACTGGGCTGTGGAGGGCAGGGCTGAGTGGGCTGTGAAGGGAAGTCCAGGCGATCACGGTGTCTGTCCTGGTGCCGACAGCGCGAAGCTGCGGAGAACACGTCCGCAGGTCCATGGATAACAGAGAAGGGCCTCAAGCACAGGCCGTGGCCTCCATGGTCCGGGTGTGGGAGAGGAAGCAGAACCCGCCAAGGAGGTGAATGGAGAGGCTGGTGGGGCAGGGAGACGCCCAGAGCTCAGGGGAGCATGTGTCCCCGGGAGGGGCGTGACCGAGTAAGAGGGGGTCTGAGATGGACCCCTTGACGGGGCGACCTCCGTGAGAACATTCTGAGCGGAGCGGCGGGAACCAAAGCCGGGTCCGAGCGGGCTCCCCGAGAAGGCATCCCGCCAGCGGGACGGACGGACAGACTGGAGAGGGTTTGCTTTGCTGGAAGGCAGGGTGACGGGCGCGGGGACAGGCAGTGGTGAGGGACGGAGACTGGGCGGCAGCGGCTGGCCTGTCGGGGCTTTGCACCCGTGTCAGACGCTGGGATGTGAGGCCGTGGGAAGAAGCTGGGGAGGGATTTAAAGGAGAGAGTAGCTGGCGGGATTTCTCTCTCATTCTGGGCATATTTCCTGCCACCCACGCCCGGTTTGAAGCTGTGGGAAGTCACAGGGGTGTGTCTCCGTAACTGTCACTCTGTTTTCCTGCAGCGGAGACGAGATTTCACCTTTCTACGTCTCCAGCCAGCTTGGATGCTCACTTTCAATTTCTTTCAACCTTTTTTTTTTTTTAGCAAAGGATGCCAGAAAATGATGCATAAACGTGAAAAGTTTGGTAATTATAAAAAAAACGTATCCCACGGTAAAATAAGACAGCCTCAGTGGGCCCATCTCTTCTCTTCCCAGGGCTCCCACAGGGCAGGATCGGTCCATCCCCGCCTCCCAGGTCCTGAGCCGTGGCCATAGCAGCTTCATGTTAAATGAGGAAGCGACGAGAGTGGTTCCTGCGCACATTTAGTGAGCGCACGTCTTCCTGGGATGGCTTTGTGCGCCCTAGACAGAAGCCACGCCACCGAGCCAGAGCGTTTGTTAAGTGACATGTTTTGGTCTACTTGGGTATTTTATGTCTGCCTCCACTGAACACTGGTAGGAATGGTCTCTCTTTTATTGGGATAAAAAAATGGAAAATTGCCCTGACCGGTTTGGCTCAGTGGGTAGAGCGTCAGCCTGGGGACTAGAGGGTCCCGGGTTTGATTCCCATCAAGGGCATGCACCTTGGTTGTGGGCGCATCCCCAGTGGGGAGTGTGCAGGAGGCAGCTGATCGATGTTTCTCTCTCATCCCTCTCTTTCTCCCTTCCTCTGTAAAAAATCAATAAAATAAGTATTTAAAATGAAATTTTAAAAAATGGAAAATTTTTCAGAGGGGAAAGTTTCTTAAATGTGAAGTCTTATTTTTACTTAAGTTAAAAAATCAGGTCCTGGTCGGGTGGCTCAGTTAGTTGGAGCATCGTCTGAACACCAAAAGGTTGTGGGGCATTTCCCGTTCAGGGCACTTACCCAGGTTGCAGGTTCTATCCCTGGGGGGTGGCGGGGGCGCATGGGAGGCGGTACAGGAGGCAGCGATGGAAGTTTCTCTCCTACGTGGCTGTTTCTCTTTCTCTCTCCCGCCCCCCTTCCTCTCTCTTTCTCAAAAAAAAAAAAAAATCAATAAAAACATGTCCTCGGGTGAGGATAAAAAACATGTTTCCTGATAAAATCTCAGGTCTGCTTGCTCTCCAGAAGAGACTGCGCATTTCTACATCTATTACATTTACATCTTCTGCAATTTTGGTTTCTTTGAATTTGCCTCTGGAGACCAATAAAAAAAATGAAAAAGCTCCAAAAAGATTTATCCTACGAATTTTAAAATTCTCGTCAGCATTTTCTCCCCGATGCATCCACGGAAATCAATCCTTCTTCGAAAAGCGGGCTCAGCGTCGTTGCCAGATCGCCCTGAGAGTCTGACATGTACAATTTCGCCCAGACGTGGGCCAGCTGAGTTCAAAACAAGGACCAGCACTTTCTGGAAACATCTGGCTCCCTTCACCGCCATCTGGCGTGGTCTGGGCAACTCTGAGCTGTTATTTTGTGCCGTTTTATCGACCTTTATTTATGCTCCATTATTCATTCACCTTGGAAAGCAGTCCTTCACGCTCATCGGAACAAACTGCTTTCGGGGCTCCTTCCTCTCAAGAACCACGCAGCTCCCGCTTTACTTTTGTTCTAAAGAAGCAACAGAAATACTCAAGCTGCCAGGCGATGCTGCCTTGGTAGAGAAGGCTGTCTTCAGTCTATATTTATTGCCTGGGGGAACATTTGAGTTTTGTTGTTGTTGTTAAGAAAATCTTACCGATTTCTGACTGCTGGTGGGAATAGAAATCTGTGCAACTGCTTTGGAAAACCGCTTGGCAGAGCCTGCTGGGTCTGACAGCTCACAAACCCCGTGGCCTCGCGATCCCATTCCTAGGTCTGTGCCAGACGGGAATGCATACACGTGCTCGCAAGGAGACAAGTGGGAGAATATTCCTAGTGGCGCTCATAACAGCCCCACACAGGAGCCTCGCCACACGCTCTTCAGCGGTGCGATGGGTAAATCGGTTGTGGCAGAGTCACAAAAGGGAATACTGTACAGCAATAAGAATGAATAAAATACAGCCATCGGCAGCCATAGGATTGAATCTCTTAAGCATGATCCTGGGCAAAGTGTATCTATAGGATTCCGTTTATATAAAGTTCAAAAACAGGCAGCACGCATCTAAGGCATTAGGAGTCAGGCTGGCGGTTACCTGTGGGGAGTCAGTGGCGGGAAGGGTCACAGGTGAGCCTCTGAAAGGATGGGCACGTTCCATTTCTTGAGGTGGGTGCAGGTTCCTCAGGTGCATTAACTCTTTGAAAATCCTTCCAATGTAAATTTTTGATTTGTTCATTTTTTTGTACTTATGTTATGCTTCAATTAAAGGTAAAAAAAAAACAAAACACCCAGAAAGTGTTAAAGGCAATAAACACTAAAACTAATTCTAAACATTCTAATAAAAGTAAATGAGATAAATTTATCCATAAAAGGAGAACACTCTTAAAAAAACAAAACAAACAAATAAACAAAACCACACACACACAAAAACAACAAGCCTGGCCAGTGTAGCTCTGTGGTTGAGTGTCAACTTATGAACCAGGATGACACAGTTCCATTCCTGGTCAGGGCATGTGCCCGGGTTGCAGGCTTGATCTCCAGTGTGGGGCCTGCAGGAGGCAGCCCATCAGTGATTCTCTCTCCTCATTGATATTTCTCTCTCTCCCCGTCTCCTTTCCTCTCTGAAATCAATACAAATATATTAAAATAAAAAAGGTGATTATGTGTATGTCCTAAAAGGATGTGACTTCATATCATCCCAAAGGCTATTAGATTCCAAAACCCCAGTTAAATTCTCATCTCTGATTAGGCCCAAGGCGTAGAACAGCCCAACCCCCTTCTCCTTTGGAGGATGCTTCTTTAAGAGGGAAATCAGAGAAATGGCCCCGCCTCAGTCATCACCTTGAACGCGGATGCACTCCTGTCTCCTGCATGATGTCTCCCCAGGCTTCCGCCCTCATCGCTGCCACTTCCCTAGACTCCCAGCACACGGGGTCCTTCCCCACCCCAGCCCTTCCCCACGGCCATCTCCTCGCCTCCTCACTCTGAGCCTGGCCTTTCCTTTGGCCTCAGGGACTCCTGTCAGCTCAGCTCCTGCACAAGAAGGCAAACTCCTGGAGGTCCAGGGTCCTTGTTCCTTCGTTGTGGGGCCCTTGCCCCCCACAGCCAAGTTCTGGACGGATGCTGGGCTTGTGGCTGTCGTGGTTTTCCTGGTTGACTTTTGCAATCTGTTGCATGGATGTGTGTTGTGGTGACACTGGGGAACACCTACTACCTCTTAGAAGCATCTTTCTAAAGCAGAGTCTGAGCAACACCAGGGCACATGACTCTCACAACATGGCAGTTCAGCTTTGGGGATGGTTTCCTATTTGTAGTTTTAGGAGTTGTCTCATTTGATTGACAGGAGGCCTGTCGCCATGGAGAACTGTACTTGCTGCTCAGACGCTCTCAGCCTCCCCGGGACTGGACCGTAGTCTGAGGGTTGGACAGACGCCCTTGAGCACCTTTCCTGTGCGGGGAGGAGCCTGCCAGGTCCTTTCCCTTTTAAACCATCAAACTCCCAATTGCTCATGACAGGAGACATAGTCTCAGCTTCCGCCCAAATCACACCACCTCGTGTTTTCTCATTTCTTATTTTGAGCTTATTTTCCTCTTAGAATCCAGCTTCTCTGCACATAGTTTTATAAACCCACCATATACTATGCATTTGGCCTATGGACCCCATTGCTGTCGAGCTCTCTGAAGACTGAGCAAGAGCGAATCCTTCTCTGACTGGGAGAATTTTTTCCGATAGAGCTGCTTGCTTTCACAGGCTTCCTTGTGAATGTCGGGGGCAGAGTTCACAGTTGGCATGATTCTACTTCGTCTAGAAGAGAGAATTCTCCAGATGGGTTGGAAGTCTGAGGGGCAATATTGGGAGACCAGGAAAAATTCCAGCATATAATTGGTTGGAAATGCCTGTTCTCTTGCTCTCTCTCTCCCTCCTCCCCCCACAATCCTTTTTTCCCTTTCCTCCTGTACACCCTGTTCTAAGTTATCCAAAGCATCTCTTCATGAAGTCTAGATCCCTGCCTTTCAGTAGCAACTTTTAACACTTTTTAATGCGGGGACAGTGACCACTGTTTCCCAACGTTTGATTATTAGATGGAATCATAAAGTTGCCGTTTTGTAGGGTCCAAAGTGATCACAGGTCAGCAGTTTCACATGGCTTCATCTAGACACCGGTTCCTGTGATTATATCCATCCACTTATCAAATGCTGGTTCAGCGCTTCCCTGTGCCCAACACAGTGCTGGTCTGCGAGGAGACAAGGGGATAAGACACAGTCTTGCCTTCCAAGCCTAACAGGGAGAGGCAAAGAGCCCCAGGTGCCAGGGGGCGCTGAAGCCAGTGCTGGGTAGCCATTAGGGAAAGCCGTGACCCGGAGGAGGGAGTGGGAGTTGGCCAGCTGAACGGGGAACAGGAGTTATAACAGCACTGGGTTTTAGGGTGTTCCAGGGCCAGGCTGCAGAGGGCACAGAACCCACGTGGCTGTGGTGGAAACAGAGAGCATCATGGGGCGTGGGAGCCCTGAGGCTGTGGAGGTGAATGGGGGCCTGTAAACCATGCTGTGGTTTAGAAGTTATTCCACAGGCAGCAGGGAGGGGGGCTGAGCACTGGGGCCTGGTTAAGGCCACTCTGCACACAGCTTGGGGGACAGAAGGAAGGCCGAGAGATGTGTTGGGGAGGACCAGTGGGATGAAGGCGTGTGTACTTCTCCTTTGTTCCTCGGATTGATTGTTCTTGGGAGAGTAGGTTTCTTTTATTTTGGTGTGAAAGCAGGAACAAGACAAAATATGATCATGCTCACAAGACAGTTCAAGAAGAGAGCTGGCCTGGCCAGCGTGGCTCAATGGTTGAGCATCAACCTATGAACCAGGTGGTCACAGTTCAATTCCCGGTCAGGGCACATGCCCAGGTTGCAGGCTCGATCCCCTGTGTGGGGCTTGCAGGAGGCAGCCGATCAGTGATTCTCCTCCATTATTGATTGATGTTTCTCTCTCTCTCTTCCTCTCCCTTCGTCTCTGAAATCAATAAAAATATATTAAAAAAATAAAAAAGAAGAGAGCTGGTTCAGGGCAGCTGCAGGTGAAGAGGCAGAGGAAATGGCTTCAGAGTTTCAAGTGACCCAGCCCGTGGCCTGCGCAGAGGCCAAAGCAACAGATTAGCTGGGGCTGGCAGGAGGGAGGCCCCAGACAGGCAGTGCCACCTCTCAGAGCAGCAGCACAGGGCAGCTGGGGCAGCTGGGGGAGCATGGCAGGTGGCCGATGTTCCGAGTGTGGCCAGGATGGCAAGCCATTGTCTCAGGCTTGGCAGCCACACAAAAATACCAAGACACCGGCCAGCCCTCCCCTGGCAGAGTTCTTATTAACGATGTAAAGGAGACACAGAAATACACCGTTTTGTCCAAAAAAATGCAAATGGGAGAGAATCACATCTGGACACACCGAACACCTTCTTTTGGGAACTTGTCCCAGCCTTCGGGAGGGGAGGGGGAATCAGGCACAGGCAGAGAGACCTGCTGAACCACTTAGCCCGCGTGTTGCCTTCGTCTATAATCTAATATTAAAACCCAAATCCCTAAAGCACATAAATTTATCGGCTCCTGTACAGCCCTCTGGCCACCTCCCCGAGCCCCCCGCGATTTTTCCAAGCTGGTCTGAATTTTCCAGGTTGTTGGAAACGCTGGCTATCCTGCGGCCTTCAAGAACATCTTACATGAAAGCCAGTCACGCTGAGTTATGGTTTTTCCATCAACTCAACCTTTTCACCAAATTGCCCACGGCTGAAACTATTTTCTGATAGATAAATATTTTCAAAGTTCCACTGTCAGGCCCAGTTTAGAAATGTCAAGTTTGTAATGGCTCTACCCACCCGCGTCTCTTCCTCCTCACAGCACTGTTTTCTCCCCGGAGCCACGGATCTGGGGGAGAAAAGTAGAGGTCACATATTAAAATGATATTAGCAAAGAAAGAAACAATGGCTTCTTTGTGGTGCTTCACACTTATTCCGAGAAGAAATTGTTTTCATGCTCTTTTATTTTAAAATCACACCCACCCTTTTGTTCAGTTCCAGCTCGTGTGGCCGTGGCTGTTATGACTTAGGATGAACAACAAAGAGCAGCAAGAATAATGTTTAAATTCTGCAGAGGGCGTGGAGTCTAAAACTATTGAGGGCATCACTTTTCCAAAAATTGAAAGATACTTGTCCTGTTTGGCAAAGTTTAAAGAAAGGATAGATTTAGGCTTTCTACCAGAGACAATAATCTAGATTAAAAATACACACACACAATGTAAATTTGGGCACCAATGAAAAGTCGCTTATTCTCACTGTGGGATGTATCACATGACGGTTTTTGTTTCTTTCAGGTTTATTGGTCTGAGCCCTCCCCCAGGATGGCCACTCCCTGGGAGGCAGCTTCTTGCTCCCCACTGAGATCCCAGCACCTGGTGCGTGGAAACATCAGTGAACAGGTATTAAATAAGTGACAGGAATGAATGAAGAGCGAAAGTGGCTTAAGAAAGTACATTTTTTATATATTGGGCAATGGAGCCTTGAAGGACGTAATTAACATTAAATAAGGTCAAAAGGGTGGGCTGGAATGTGATAGGTGAGTGTCTTTATAAGAAGAGACACCAGAGAGCTGGCTCCCTGTCTTACCCTGGGCACACACTGGGGAGAGGCCATGTGAGGACACAGCAAGAAGGCGGCCGTCTGCAAGCCAGGGAGAGAGCCCTCACCAGGATCCCCACCGGGCCTGATAGGACTTGCCGGTCTTTAGAACTGTGTGAAAGTATATTTCCCTGGTCTAAGCCACCCCACCTATGGTATCTTGCTATGGCAGTCTGAGCAGACTAGTACATAGCCTGGTATTTAGTTGGAATGTGGAGCCCAGAGTCAGGTGGCTGGTAGCTGGTTGGCCCTGATCAGGTGGCTGGTGGCTGGTTAACCCATGGTGAGAAGAGTCAGATAATTCAGTTCATTTTATCTGTAAACCTTGAGAAACTCCCCTCGCAACAGCAGAGCTGATGCATCAGGCACAGGGCCGTGGTATCGGGGCTGGGCCCGCGGGGTCAATGCCCTTCCCTTAGATGAAGTCGAGCTTAGCACCTGGGCACTCCAGACGGTTTCTTGGCAGAACATTGCCTAGTAACTCGTGAACGCTGCATTTTCCTTTAGTCCTTGGAATCAGATCAATACCGTTTCCCACAGACTTCTTGGGGCGCTGCACCCTAAGTTCACACCCTGAGCAGTTTCATGCCCTGGAAGCAGCAGCAGTGAATATTTTTAATCTTTTAAAAATTAACCTCAGGAAGTCGGAGGTGCGGGTGGAGACTGCATCACCAAGAGGATGGGAACAATGATCAGGTTCTCAGAATAAGATGTCTTATCCTTTGGCGAAGGCATGCATAGTTTATGGCGTAACCAGCCCCTCCTGGTCTGCTTCTTTGTCACCCACAATCACCTGCCAGGGCATTCTCATTTGGGGGTGTTGTTGGTGGAGGTGACACACACATGCCACCTGAGGGCTGGGAGTGTCGCATCCCTGCAGGTCCGTCAGCTTCCTGCCACCCCAAGTGCTGCTCCTGCCTCCGTGGTCAAGGTTCTCACGGTGGCCTCTCACCAGGGAGCTCTGTAGCCTCGTTGCTTCAAAGCTGCTCTGAGGTCAGCTGAGCTCCTAGCTCGGGGAAAGGGGCCCAGGGCAGGCCAGGCAGCCCCGGGGTGTCTGCCTGAGGCCGTGCCACACCCTGGTGCAGGGAGAACAAAGCAGCATTCACCACTGCATCCAGAGGCCCTGGCTGCTCCTGGACCGGTGACCTGGCAAGCGAGTTACAATCACCCAGGGAGCGCTCGAGAGCAAACAGATCCGGTGCAAGGCCTCCATCTGCAAAGCCAGGGTCTGCCAAGGCCTCGAGGCCGTGAGAGGTCCAGCCGGCAGGGCCCTGCCTGCGCACACCTGCCCAGAAGAGTCACTGGCTCTGACAGCGCAAGGAGAGTCATCATTCCACACGACCACTGTCTGCGCCCAGGGCACCTCCCGGCGAGCTCCAGCCAGCGCCTCGCCCTCGAAGCCTTTAGTCCGAGATGGAGCCGAAGAATGAGCTGTGAGGCTGGGTCTGAGCATGGCCAGGCTGATTCCCACCACAGCATGTGGCCTTGGGGGAAAACACCCCATGGGAAGGCCTGCATTTGTCAAACACCGGCAGCCTGTGAGCATGATTAAAACGTGATTAGTATCAGGATTCAAGAAGACGGTGCTCATTTGGGTCCAAGTCAAATGTTCTAAAGCTGTTTGAAAATTCCTTGTCACGGAGCCTAGGCTTCATGATTCCTTATATTTCTTCCAAAAGGCGAACACCTCTGGTGTGCACGTACTGGAAGTTCACTTGTTAATTAATTAGTTACTGGGATGAAAATAACACTACCAGCCTCCGAGTGTGTAGCCTGCAAACCTGAGCCCCCAGTCCACACCCGAGAACTTTCCCTAATTGTTCTTTTTCATGGAAAGGACCGGATTGGCCTTTGGCACAGAGGGGAGGGGAACCGTTGTTCAAGAATTGGCTTTTGCAATAAGGAGACGTTTTCACCCAGGGGTGATCCACCCCCACCCAGCCGGTGTTCAGGGAGGGTCCACTGGGTGCTGCCCAGGGCCCGGCCCAGCTGGCAAGTCAGACACAAGATAGAGCTTGCAATGGCTGGAGAGGAATGAGAGGGCTGCTGCCCGCAGGGGTGGAGGGGGCGGGCAGGAGGGCCGCAGGCTGTGTAGTAGGAATTTCATGGTGTTAATGCTTTGGCTCAACTGAGAGCTGTTTTCAGCTCCTCTCAGAGTCAGAACCGGCCCTGCCAACCATCAGCGGTTCCAGCTCTCGCCACCACCCCTGAGCAGAGCACGGAAAAGCCTTGCTCCTGACAGAGACAGAAATGGAGGGGAGCAAAGACCTGGGCGACGGTGGAGCAGCCTCCCCATGGGGCACACAGCTGTCATCTCACAGGATGTGTTCCAGTCGACACCTGTCGGGAAGCCAGTGGGAAAGACTCGGCTGCGTGGTGACAAGCTGGTCAATGGGGACCAAGAGGGACAGGTCGGGACCTTAAAGGAAGAAACGAGCAAAGGGTGGAGGTGAGTGTGGTTTGTTCACCAGGAGCATGAAAGGCCGGGGCTGCCCACTCAGACCCTTGGCCACATGGGACTCGCTGCGGGTTTGAATGGTCTGTGAGCCGAGAATCACCTGATACCCTGAAATGGTTGGGAAAGAATCAGATGAAGAATATTTAGTGACAAGCGCAAAATATATCAGAGTCAAATGTCAGTGTTTACCAAAGCAGCTGGACTGAAACACAGCCCACTCGTTCATGTTCTTATGGCTATTTTCACACCAAAGCTGGGAAGAGGCCAAATGGCCCACAAAGCCCAACAAACCTCCTCTCTGGCCCTTAACAGAAGTTTGCCGCCTCCTTTCCAGGCAGTCCCGGAGGAGAGCGGCGGACGCCCAGCCCACTGCCGGCGTTTGTAGTGTGTTGTGGATATTAAGTGACAGACAGTCCTCAGGTGTGGTGCCATCTTCCTGAAGTGCAGGGCTAGGAACATCTCAAGTGTCATCAGGAAGAGCACCGGTTGGAGGAAACCAAGCAGTGGTGGCTGCAGTTTAGGGTTCGTGTTGGGCTCCCCCTGGCTGGCTGGGCTCCATGCACGTGGGGTGGGGGTGACCATGGAAGACGACAGCCTGAGGGGTTAGATAGAGAGTTGATGGCGAAGACCCTGGTGTGTGACGGAGTTACAACGTCACAGAGACATTTAGCTCTTGCGTTGACTTTCCACCTGTGACGGGCTGAATTGTGTCCCCCCAGTTCACACGTGGAAGCCCTGACCCCCAGCACCTGAGAAAGCGACCCTATTTGGAGTGAATCTTTCCAGAGGCAAGTAAGTTAAAATGAGGTCATTGGGTGGCTCTAATCCAATAGAATCAGTGTCCTTATTAAACCAGGAGATTAGGCCCGGCTGGTGTGGCTCAGTGGTTGAGCATCGGCCTATGAACCAGGAGGCCAGGGTTTGATTCTCGGTCAGGGCACATGCCCAGGTTGTGGGCCCAATCCCCAGTATGAGGCATGCAGGAGGCAGCTAATCAATGGTTCTCTCTCATCATTGGTGTTTCTATCTCTCTCTCCCTCTCCCTTCCTCTCTGAAATCAATACAATTATATTAAAAAAAATGTAAGAGGCAATTAGGACAGACACACAGAGGACGATGTGAGGACACAGGGAGATGATGACCATCGACATGCTAAGGACAGAGTCTCCCTCTCAGCCTTGGAGGAACCAGCCCTGCCCACACCTCCACCTGGGCCTTCTGGCCTCAGAACTGTGAGACAGTAAATTTCTGTTGTTTGAAGCTGCCCAGACCGTGGTAGTTTGCTATGGTAGCCCCAACAAACTGATAGGCTACTTCCTCCCGTGTCGGAGTGACATTGCACTTCACACACAGGCAAACCTTTCTTACTGCATCATTTCACAGGGCTGGTCTCATCATGCCCAGGGTTTGTGTCAATGGTGACACCATGTTTGAACTGGAAGGACAGCACTGATGAAGGACAGAAGGACTTCCGCACATCATCTGTGCTCACTGAGCATTCGGAGTCATGTACTGCAGGCACTGTGGGAGCTGGCAGTGTTTGGCTGTCAACAGTCGTCTCCTCCATAGGCAGTGGAAAAATTACTCTAAGAAGTGATTCTGAAAAGATTAGTCTTGTTCTTTGTGGCAAGTTTTCCAAAAGGAAGTCACAGAAAGATTGCCTTGTCCAGGGGAGTTTTCAGCTGTCCCCTCCCACTGGCTCGATTCTGCCTCCTCCACCTTGCTTTTTTGGGAACTTGTTAAACAAATAATATACACGCCCAGGGTTGGATTTGTGATTTTTCTACAGATGGTTAAAAATAGCACAACTGTGGGCAGAGGGATGACCACAGGAAGTGATTCATTTCCTCTGGTCAGCTGCTCGGACACCTACCCATCCCCGAGAAATAGAAATAATAGCAGAAGCTCGGCTGAGTCGTGGTAGGTGGTTGCTAGACTGGACCTGGTCAATTAGGTGGGCTGACAGCCATGCTGGACAGCCGAGGAGCTGTCAGTCAAGTGCAAAGTGACATTGGGACCTGGGGGTCTGGCATCACCTCTTGACCCCCATTCCTGGGGGGAAATCACAGTTAGAAATTTGGGGTGTATCTACCCATTCTTCCATCTTAAAAAATGCATAGTTAGACATATGAAACACATTACATATAAACATAGGCAACGTATGTTGTATGTAACTCGCTCAATTTTTGTTGGTCATCTGGAAAATAGTGGCTACATTGCCTTGTCAGTACTTAACAACTATTTCATTTATTTTTAAGTTTTTAAAAAATATATTTTTATTGATTTCAGAGGAAGGGAGAGGGAGAGAGAGAGAGAGAAACATCAATGATGAGAGAATCATTGATCGGCTGCCTGCTGCATGCCCCCCATTGGGGATGGAGCCTGCAACCCAGGCCTGTGCCCTGACCAGGAATCGATCCACGACCTCCTGATTCACAGGCCGCCCCTCAACCACTGAACCATGCCAGCTGGGCAACTATTTCATTTATTAAAAAACTTTTTAATGGTGATGTGTGCGGAATGAAACACAGCACAGGAGAAGTAACTGGTCCTAAGACGGCGGCACTGTCCAGATGTATTTACTGAGGGACTGTTGAGGGTCCGGAGAGGAGATGGTTATTTCTGGCTAAACCCACCCGCTTCCTCCGGGCTGGCCGGAGCTTGTCAGCAGATGCTGGGAAACGGCAACCCCAGCTGCCCTTTCTCGAGGCCGCCACCATCCCCTCGGCCAAGCCATCCTTCAGGGCCCGGGCTTCCATGATGCTCCCTCCTCCCTCCCCGGAGCCCAGTGATCCACCTCAGACTTGCTTGGCTCTGAGAACCTGCTTGCGGGGGACGGCCTGGAATGTCGGCCCACTCGCACTGTCTGCGGAGAGTGACAGCCATGGAGACCCACACTCTGGCCCTTGGACAGCACGTGGCGGGCGGGGCGGGAGCCTGGCTGTGAAATTCCCACCGTCATCACAAAGCCTCTGGCTCAAGAGCTCTTCCTACCCATCAGGCATTGTGCCTCTGGTCATCTCTGATTTTCAAAAGCCCATCAAGGAAGGTATTACTATCTCCATTGTAGCCCAGGTGGCGTGGCTCAGTGGTTGAGCATAGACCTATGAGCCGGGAGGTCACGGTTTGATTTCGTGGTCAGGGCACATGCCCGGGTTGCAAGCTCGATCCCCAATAGGGAGTGTGCAGGAGGCAGCTGATCGATGGTTCTCTCTCATCATTGATGTTTCTCTCTCTCTCTCCCTCTTCCTTCCTCTCTGAAATCAATATATATATATATATATATATATATATATATATATATATATATTTTTTAAATCTCCATTTTATAGACAAGGAAAATAAAGCCCAGAGAGCTTAAGGAACTTGTGCAAAGTTGCACAGCTTCATGGTAGTGGCAGGATTCCCTTTGGGGCCTCCTTGTGTCCTGACACTGTATAAGGATGGAGTCGAATGAGCTTTTTGTCCAGAGCAAAGATTTGGAGAGAGAACGGTGGTCAGCAGGAAGGAACGTAGAAAGTGTAAAAACAAGTTGTACATGTTGGCAGGTCGTGAGCACCGTTATTCTTGTGAAACATGTTCTTCTGTTCAGCAGCCTAGTGGAGGGCATAAAGGAGATGATAGGAATTACTTTATTTTGGTTTCAACCATAAAAGCCACTGTGAGAATTCAGGCAGGTCACTAAAACTTATTGCATTTCTCACTTAAGAGAACAGTCATAGCCCAGCCAGCATGGCTCAGTGGTTGAGCATCGACCTATGAACCAGGAGGTCACAGTTTGAGTCCCAGTCAGGGCGCATGCCTGGGTTGCGGGCTCGATCCCCAGGTTGGGGCGTGCAGGAGGCAGCCAATCAATGATTCTCTCTCATCATTTATGTCCCCCCCCCCTCTCTCTCCCCCTCTCTGAAAGAAAAGAAAACAGTCATATTCTCCCTGTCTGCCTCTGTCTCTGTTTCTCTTGCCCTCTGTCTCTTTCTCCCTGTGTTTCTGGTTCTCTCTCTCTCTCACTCACTCTCTCTCTCTGTGTGTGTGTTTGTCGGCCTCTTTGTCTCTCTCCCTATCTGTTTGCCTCTCTCTATTACTCTGTATGCCTCGTTTTCTCTCTTGGTGTTTCTGTCTCTCTGTCTCTCTATCTCTGTATTTCTCCCTGTCTGTCTGTCTCTGTCTATATCTCTCAGTTTCTCTCTCTGTCTTTCGCTCTTTCTCTCTCTCTGTATGTTGTATGTGTCTGCCTTTGTTTCTCTGTCTCTCTGTTTCTCTCTCTCTTTCCATGTCTCTCTACCTCTGTCTTGCTCTCTCTATTTCTCACTCACACACACACACACACACACACACACACACCAGCCAGCTCTGCCATGTTATGTAAGGGTCGGTTCGGAATCTCTTCTTTCCTTTCATTTTTCCGTGCGGAGAGACCCGGGGCATCAGAGGCTGCACACGGCACCCTCTGCAGATTCGGTTCCTGGCCCCATCCCCATCCCCATCCCCGTCCCCTCCCAGAGCCCCAGGAATGTATGTGACGGAATGTTAATATCTGAAAAATGCTTTGAACTCTTGGAAAAAGACACCATATTAAAGGACTCCTAAGAAAATCATTATCCTGCACACAACATAGGACCATGCCCAGCAAGAGGCTGTGGTGGCCTGCGCAGGCCCAGCACACGATTTAAAGTTATCGTTCTGACAACAAACCGAAGTACCCTAAGTCAGGTCCTGCAGAGCCCAGCGGACCTCAGTCTTGATCTTGATCTCGAGCAAGGTCTTTACCATAGAAATGTGGCCCTAGCCGGTTTGGCTCAGTGGATAGAGCGTCAACCTGCGGACTGAAGTGTCCCGGGTTCCATTCTAGTCAAGGGCACGTACCTTGGTTGCGGGTTCCCTGGCCCTGGTTGGGGTGCATGCAGGAGGCAACCAATAGATGTGTCTCTCTCACATAGATGTTTCTCTGTCTCTCCTTCTCCCTCTCCCTTCTGCTCTCTCTAAAAATCAATGGAAAAATATGCTCGGGTGAGAGTTAACAAAACAAACAAAAACAAATAGAAATGTGTCTGACTGCATCCCCCATAGAACGTGCTGTAGCATCTAAACCTTCTTCCTAGACTGTGTCCATTGGCCTAACTTAGAACACACTGCAAATGCGTGGAGGGGTCAGAGGAGTACAGCTTCCCTGGAACAAAACACCCCAATGCCAAGAGCAGGGAGTGAGATAACCCAAGGCCAGAACGTACGCGGGGCACGGCTGCCGCAGCCCCGCGCGCCCTCGGAGCATCTATTTTTCCGAGCAGCCAGCGCAGCGATGCGCACATTTTTCATGTGTAATTAGGCCGTGTAAGGCGATCCGCGGCCGGTGGCTGCGCTGCCCTCGCCGGGCGAATGGCTTCCAGATTTCACCCCCATCTCTTCTGTCTAGACTCCGCGTTGCTATTTTTTTCCTCCTCACTGGAAACAGACTCCAGGATAAAATGCCAAAAACAGAAGTTTTGTCCCTCTTTCTCATAAAGATGTGGGACGCCGCGCGCTCTGCCAGACGAGCGGGCCCCAGACTTTCATAAGACACGTGTCGTCTGAAGCTGACAGTAAAGATTGTCCAGGCGTTTCGGCGGGTCATGCGGACCCTCTCTTTTCTTTTCTTTTTTTTAAAATATGGTTTTCATTAAGAAATCGAGTATTTCTAGAGAGGTGTGGTTGGGAGGAGGCGGGAGGCTGGGTGGCAGGGAGGTGGGAAGGAGGCAGAACGGAAAGCTGCCTCAGGAGTTTTCAAACAAAGCTGTTATTTATGCCGCCGAAAGCTGCATCGTCTTAGAAAACGGCGCTTGGGAGTGAAAAATTGTCATCCTGTTAGCAGGGCACATCTTGTTGAGTGTGCTGATAATTCAAGTGAAAATATAGTCCCTTTAAGGAAAGAGGACGGAGACATTCTTAGGACACAAATGCCCTTTCTTTATTGCTTGTAAGAATTTTTACATCTCCCATGCTTGGGGGACAGAAGGTCATATTTTTTTCTGACTTAGACTTAAAAAAATTGTTATAAGTGAATTTATTTAATCACATGAGATGCTAGAAAGACAACTGATACCGATGGGCCATTAACCAGAGGTACCTCATTGTCAGAAACATTATTATTATTATTAATTTAAATCCTCACCTGAGGATATGTTTTTTATTGGTTTTTAGAAGGAGAAAGAGAGAGAGAGAGAGAGAGACATCAATGTGAGAGAGAAACATTGATCCATCAATCAGTTGCCTCCCATATGCGCCCCAACTAGGGATTGAACCCACAACCTAGGTATGTGCCCTGACCGGGAATCAAACCTGCAACCTTTTGGTGTACGGGACGACACTCCAACCAACTGAGCCCCTGGCCAGGGCTGTTGGGCAACTGTAGGCTAGAACAGAGGGGCAGTTGAAGGCCCGCGTGCTTGTCCAACCAGGGCCGGGAGGGTCACCTTGTGGTTGGTAAAGCTGCTTGGTCTCATCCCAGATACCTGTGGTTTCTATGGAGACGAAGCCGCTCTCTTCTGTTTAATAAGCTGCTTCCCTGGGTGATGAACAAATAACGTTAATAATGTGGAAAAGGGTTTTAAAGATCAGGGATAACGGAATCGTGCTGCTCGTTGCACATCAAAAAGAAAGTGATCGTTTCTCAGAAAGTGGAAGGCGCATTCTGTTCCCATTGAAACCAAGCAGAAGAGCAGGAGTGAAAATGCCGTAAGGAAGGAAATGAGTGGACAGTAAGCAAATCAAACTCTCCAGTGCATTGTCTTTTTCCATCTCCCTCTCTGTTCTAATCTACAGTTGTCCAACAGCCCTGGCCAGGGGGCTCGGTTGGAGTGCCGCTCTGTACACCACAAGGCTACGGGTTCGATCCCCAGTCTGGGCACTTGCCTAGGTTGTGGGTTCCATCTCCAGTTGGAGCGCATATGGGAGACAACCGATTGATGGGTCGATGTTTCTCTCCCACATTGATGTTTCTCTCTCTTTTCCTATCTCTAAAAATCAATAAAAAGCATATCCTCAGGTGAGGATTAAAATAATAATAATAATAATAAAAAAATAATAATGTATCCAACAACGAGGTACCTCTGGTTAATGGCCCAGGGGTATCACGTTATTGGAGTTTGTGTGATGAGCTCTTTAGAAGCTATGCTGGCCTTTCCCTACAAATATGCAAAACTGTCTTATGTTATAGAACTTGGGTGGAATTCTCAATTCTTCAGAATCTGTTCACTTACCTCCAAGTTTTCCTGAGAACCCACTGTACCCATTGGAATGATCTGAACTGTACAAAATCCAACTGTATTGTAATATCAAAGGCGACTTAGCGACAACGTCCCTGAAACACGCGACCTGGCAGTAATCTCTCCGTGCCCGCATTCCCTGGCGTGCCAGGGGATCTGAGATGCACAATAGAGAAAAGCGGGGTACCTGACTCTGAATTTGGAAAAGTCCGCAACCTCAGGGGGGAGACAGGAGTCCTGACAGCGGAGCGGTGTCTCCTGCAGAGAGATGGGGACGTGCTGGTCGCCTGAGGCAGAGAGAGGCGAGCGACCTGAGGAGGGCTTTCTGATGCCTTGCAAGAGTCACAGGAAACAAAACACTTTCGTGGGCCAAAGTGGTCTGGGAAGTCTCACCGCGTAATTTCACTTCTGAACTTACACCCAATTTTCTTAACAGGCTTAGTCCCCAGCACTTCATTTATTGCTAAAAACATCACAAACTCTTTTGGGAGTATTGGTGGGCTTTGCTAAATGCATGCGAAAGCATGCTTATGTCATAGAATTTGGGTGAAATTCTCAACTATGGAATCAACACAAGAAAAATCCACGTGTGTGCCAAATGAACTTTCAGTTTGACTTTCAGTTTCTAATCGGACTTATCTGATTAGGACAATACTTCTGCATATAAGGTGGGTCCAACTTTAATCCATGAAATTTGTGTTCCACGATGGATCAGAATTTCTTCCTGCTCATTCACGTGGAGACCTCACTGATGACGTTTGTGTCAATGGGACTCATCTGCCTCCCTGGGATTTGTGCTAAATATAGCTCCCGAGACAGATGTGGGGTGAGTCTACTTGAAATGAAATGGCTCTGCCCGCCAGATGAGGTCTTATCTCCATCTGCATTGCATCTGGCTGCTGGGGAGTGAATCTTGGGAACTGAGACAGTTTCTCCCTTTTCGTTCATCACAGATGGCTGCGTTTGCATTCCCTCCCTCCCCCTGCCACCCATCCCCAGCATATCCTGAGTCCCTGAGGGAAGTCCTGTCATCTTTTCACCCTCGGTGCCTGGCATGATGCACGCACGAGGTGCTGAACATGTGTGTGCCAAACGCATAGACGAGTGTGCTTCTCTAGGTGGGAGCTGACCCATGCCCGGGGGAATGATGAGAACACAAGGGCACATGAATCGGAACCTCTTACAGGAAGCCCACCTTGGTTTCTGGTTTAGGAAAAGATGTCGCACGCAGCGAAACTCTGTGCTAGTACTCTGTTCCACAGCCCTTATCTTCTACGCCCTTTCTGTAGAGCCTTGTGTAGGTGCCTTGACTTCCTCCTAGGGAAGTGAGCTCGAGGAAATGGGGATCCTTTCGTTCTGCATCCCCACAGCCCTCCTTGCCCCGAGCCTCGGGCAGTGCATGTCTTGCATGCTGAGCCATACGCCCTCGGATCTCTCCTTCCCGTCACAAGGGGGTGGGAAGCAAGTCATCTGCCCCCGTGTTTCACTGTGCTGTGCTCCTGGCTTTATTTTTCTCTGGAAAGTATCTTAGTGCCGTATTCTGTCTTTACATGTCCAACGGCCGTCAGAGACTCTTCTGGAAGCCAGAGGACATTGTGGCCAAACAGAGACGGAGAAACCTGGCTCCTGGCTGTGGCTCCGTCTCTGATGTATCTACTTACAACGCGGGGAGACCAAACCCCAGGAAAATCTGATGATGGACGTAGCCGTAATGTAACTGAGAGATCTCCCCACCAGCCCAACCCCGGAGCTTGATCTGCTCGGCGTGCCGCCGTGGAAACCCTCTGCCCAGCCAGGCGCAGGGCGGCCTCTGCCAAGACGGTAACAACCGTGTATGGTGCAAAACATGCCATCTGCATGGGCTCAAATTCTGCACATTGGTGCATAAATTTTTTTTTTTCTGTTCACATCAGAGAACACAGGGTTGGCGTTGTTTTCAGAAGGCTTAAGTAGCCCTCATTTAAATTATTCAAAAGTTGTATTTGGCTGAATGCTGAGTTTCGTTCCTTCTTAAGCTGGGATCGTTTCCAAGGATTGTTAAAAAAAAAAGCCCAGTGACTTTGGTAGTGAAAGAATTTAAGTACTTTGGTGATAGACCCCATGGAAACAGACAGCTAACTCCACAGAAGTGGTCTGGTCTGGGCAGCGTGGCCCGCAGGGGGACGGGGCTGGCGGGCTGTGCTGGAGCTCATGAAAGGGAGTGTGGTCCCCGAGCAGCCACGGGGCCAGTGGGGAGCCAGGGGGGATGGAGGGAGGGGGCCGAGCTGCCACGGCTGCTGGGGGGGAGGAGATCATAAAAAGGGTGCAACTTTCATCGTAATTGCCCTGAGTAAGCGGACAGCTAAGTCGGCCTATTCATTAGCAATTTGGCACTCAATTGCGGGCCCAGAAACAAAATGCACCAGGAAAAGCACTTCTTAAAGCGAAACGCCGTGGAGAAAAAGCTCTTTTTCTTTTCTTTGGACCTCGGCTGCAAGGCCCCGGGTTCTGGGGGTGTCTTGCATGATGATGATTTGAAATCCTCCCTTGAATGTTGTTACCATTGAACCAAACTCTGGGCCTGATTGATGAATGGAATGAACACAAGTCTGCCTCAGCTTAGACCTGTTTGGAAGAGAGAGTGAGTGTGTTAACACATAAATATCCATTATATTTATATTCTATCTATCTATCTACGCATCTATCTATCATCTATCTACTCACACACACCACATTATGTTTTGCTTTTAGCTCCAGTGTATTTTAATGCAAGACAAAGCACATCCAAGTTAATTCATTTCAACTCAATTTAGAAAGCATTAATTGTTCTGAGAGAACTAAGAGAAATTGGATAAAACCAACCATTGAGGATCAAAGGGCTGGCAGGAGACAGACACTTACTCACACCACATGCTGCGTTCCACAATGGAAGGGCATGTGAACCAGAGTGGGACGCGTGTGCCCCGTGGGAGATGGCAGCAGAAATGCCAGCTGCTCTGTGTGGTGCCCATCCCTCGCTCCGACTTGCACAGACAGAGGCCCACCTGCCTTCTTAGTACCGCAGGGCCCAGCTGCCCTGGGAAGTGGGCTGAGTGCTGGAGGGGGGGCAGGACTCGCTTCCTCTGACCACCCGCCAGGCAGTCACAGTCACCCATGGGAGGCAGGGTGACACCCTGTGCATTCCACCTGACCTCCCAGCGCTTCTTCCTACCACTTCTGTCTGCCCTCCTCGCTCAAAATGGCTTTTAAGAGCTACAAGGAAAAGTCAAAGCAGGCGCTGTGGGAGGGCATGGCTGTCCTGCCTGCCTGTGGCGATGGAAGGAAGAGGTTGGATCACAGCAGCGTTGGGCACTTCCAGACAACAAGTGACACAGCTGCCACCTTCCTGACACCAGCTGCCTCTCAGTCAGGTTAAGAGGGCAAGGCCCCCAATTCCCCACAGAGGTGATCTCTGACCTCAATCTGGTTCTAAAGCCTAACAGTGGCCATGCCACCCGGGCCTCGGCCCACTCTTGGGCCATGCCACCTGCCAAGAGGTGCCCAGACCATCTCTGGACAGTGAGCTCCAGAAGCCACAAGCTCTGGCCACAAATGCCGGCAGGGTGCACTCTCCCTACTAGGGATTGAGCCTGCAACCCCGGGCATGCGCCCTGACCAGGATTTAAATCATGACCTCCTGGTTCATAGGTTGACAGTCAACCACTGAGTCACACCCGCTGGGCCCCCAGCTAATCTTTTTTCTTTTTAAAATATATTTTTACTGATTTCAGAGGGAGAGATAGAAACATCAATGATGAGAGGGAATCATTGGTCGGCTGCCTCCTGCACACCCACTACTGGGGATCGAGCCCACAACCCGAGCATATGCCCTTGACCAGAATCGAACCCGGGGCCCTTCAGTCCACAGGCTGACACTCTATCCACTGAGCCCCACCCACCGGGCCCCCAGCTAATCTTGATGGCGCACAGGACTCTGACCCTGACATTCTGGGAGGTCGCCTGGGCAGGGGCTCAGGCCTGCTCAGTGCCCTCTGAGTTCCGGGGTCTTGGAGAGAAGCTCTCGCCTGCTCCATGGTCCTATTCTGCAGGTCACGATCGTCCTCCTGGAGACTTTTCAACAAATCCTCACCCCTCCCCACTCCTGGCAGCAGGCAGAAGGGAAGAGTGTCGGGGTGAGGAGCTGGCCCTAAGCAAGGCCCGTTCATGACTGTCAGTCTCCCCTGGGGACAGGTGGCCATGCATCTGGAATCTCCCCAACAGGCAGGGGGCGCTCCCGAAGGTCTCTGAGGCCTCTGTGGTGTGATGAGGTGAGAGGGTGCTTGGTGTGGTGCCCACGTGGCGGGCGGGGCAGTTAGGAGATGCCCCAGTGGCCAGGTGTGAGGCTATGAACCTTGAGTGGGAGGCCTGGGCCCTGGGAATAGACAGAGGGGTCCGTGGGAGCTGTGGTGAGTCATGTGGCCCATGGTGACTATTTAGCTATGGGGCAGGGTTCCAAGACCAGGTCTGGTTGAGTAACTGGTCTACAGTCACCTCGGGGAAACTGAGGTGGCCTCGAGGAGCTCACGGTCTGAGGCAGAAGCTCGACATGGTTCTAGTTCCACCCACCGTGGGAGTGAGGGGTTAGGAGACACGTGTGCTGTCTGAGAGGAGGGGGGCTGGCTGGAGGGTAGGAGTTGAACCAGGCTGAGTGCTGGCCAGGAGGTGTCCAGAGGCCCTTTGCAGAAGGAGGGTGGCCATCTGCCATGTCCGGGACGCTCCTGAGGTCTGGGATTGAGACTCACTTTGGAGCCTTTGGACTTGAGCGTCTCGGACCTCTCTTTACTGTGCAGGTGACGGAGGCACCTGAAAGATAAACGTGCAAGGGCTTCGAGGATGGGAAACCGCAGAAGGTGGGAAGGACGTCCCAGGAGAAGGAGGCAAAGATGAGAAAGAAGGTCCGAGATGCCAGGACTTTGAGAAGGAGCAGAAAGTGACGCTAACCAGAGGGAGAGGGAGGGGAACCCTGGCCAGGCAACTGTTCGGGGTGATGAGTTGATCTTTTCTAGAATTAGCTCATTAGAAGATTCTGGACTTCCTTCCTTATTCATTTACTGACTATCTTTTCAACAGTCTGGCCCTCAGCTGTGGATGTCCATTCCCACCACCTGTGGAGTCACAAACATTCATATCGGAGCCCCGGTTCCGCAGTCTGCTGAGAGTCTGACTCACAGTCTGAGGTGGAGCCCGGGTGATGGCGTTACCTTTGAAGCTGATTTGATGTGAGGCAGGTCTCTGATCACTGGGATGCGACTGCAGCCCCCACCCAACACCGGGTGGACATAGGACCCAAAGGTGAGGGAACCCGGCCCAGCGGGCTCTGCTCTTACTGCCTGAGTCCTGAGAGAATCAAGAGGTGTGTGCCATAGGGCTTATCCAAGAGGAGAGGAATTTCTAATAGGCTACCAGTTAGTCTCGCCATTGGTCCCCACGCTGAGAGTAGGGCTATGAAGATGAATTCCCAGGTTCTTCTCTGCGAGGTCCTGTGTTTACTAGTAGCATCAGGTCATCTACTCCGACAGACCCAGTTAATAGATAAGGAAACTGAGGCTTCGCCTGGTCAGTGGTTGAGCATCGACCCATGAACCAGGAGGTCAGGGTTTGAATTCTGGTCAGGGCACATGCCCGGGTTGCAGGCTCAATCCCCAGTAGGGAGCGTGTAGGAGGCAGCCCATCAATGATTCTCTCTCATTATTGATGTTTCTATCCTTCTTTCCCTTCCTCTCTCTGAAATCAGTACAAATATATGTGTGTGTGTGTGTGTGTGTGTGTGTGTGTGTGTGTGTAAAATTGCGGCTTCAATCAAGAGGCTGTGACTTGGCCAAGGTCATATGGCTGGTAAGTGCTGGATTCCTACTTGCATGCATTCCTTACCCGTGGTCTGTGCATTCTCTCTGAAATAGACTTTTCACCCATTAAAATTACATCAAGTTGCCCAGAATCATAAGATAATAATTTACTATTTAAAAGGAAGTCATTAAGATATTGATTTTATTTGCATCCATGCACTGTGAGGCCAATGCCTTCATCAGTTCGAAAATCACTGGGAAGAAATTGTCTCCATTGCCTAAAAAGGCAACTGTTTTTGCACTTGTGAGCAATCAGGTTGGTGAAAACATACATGACGAAGCTGTTCATTGATGGGTTGTGTCATCGTCCGTGCAGCTCAAAAGCAAATCGCCTAAACACAACCACCAGAGGAGCCGCGTAGGTCTCCCGACGGGCTGCATGTAATTCCATTTACAAAATACGCTTACGGCCTCTGGATTCATTTGTACAACCTTTGTCACCAACGCTCACTGACAGAAGAACAATGTGTTTCTTATCAACTTACTTTGTGAATTATGCAAGTTGATAGGAATTATGCATTATGCAATTTTACGGAGCAGTTTGTGGTCAGCACGTGTTATTAAGAACTGCTGTGTGTACTGGAGACCAACTACTTGTGACGTGTGTGGAAGAGGGCTGCGAGAGTGAGAGTCAGTCTGGAGGGCAAAGAACACAGAAAACAAAGTTCTTAGCCGCTGAGAATCTATAATAATAAAAGCGTAATATGCTAATTAGACCGGACGTCCTTCCAGACGTCATTCTGGACGATCTTCCGGACAAAGCCCGGGCTGCAAGGGAAGCCCGGGTCCCGGGTGTCAGAGGGAAGCCAGTGTCAGCAGCTGGGGGGAGGAAGGCCTACTCTTGCATGAATTTCATGCATCAGGCCTCTAGTAAAAGATAACAGCAACGCTTGGGTAGTAGGTCCCGGGCTCTTCCAAGGGAGTGTGACCTCTGCCCTTTCATGTTCACTAACAAGAAGGACAGAAGTCCAGGAACGGGATGAGGATGGTGGTGTGGAGAAGGGGACCCAGGGATGCTATGTTTAGGATCCCAAGACTGGAGTCCTGACATATATTCCCTCCCTTCCCTTTTAAAAAAAACACATTTTTATTAATTTCAGAGAGGAAGGGAGAGGGAGAGAGAGAGAGAGAAACATCAACGATGAGAGAGAATCATTGATTGGCTGCCTCCTGCATGTCCCCCACTGGGGATGGAGCCCACAACCCAGGCATATGCCCTGACCTGGAATCAAATCGTGACCTCCTGGTTCATAGGTCAAAGCTCAACCACTGAGCCACACTGGCTGGGCTCTCCCTGCCCTGCCTTGGATTGCCCTGAAGCCAGGTGGATCTTGGAATGGAAGGTCCTGGCCCCCCCCACTCTCCCCTCCGCGATGGAAAGAAGGTCCCAGGGATTGAGTCAGGCTGGGGGGTGAAGGGCTCAGGATGCTGGAGGAATGCTGAAGGGCACACGTGCTGTGGACAATGACCAATGACCGAGGCCTGCCTGCTGTCTCCTTTCCCAAGCCACGCTGTCCTTCCCAAGGGCCTCGTGCCCCACTTGAACTCACGGAGGATGTGGATGTGTCTGTGCGGGGACCTCGCTCCGGTACCTCATTTAAAACAGAATCTGAGACTTCCTCCCCGGTGAGCATTTACGGCAAGGGATAGGCTACCCTTTCCATATGTAACACGCGCACATGCAGCCCTGACTGCTAAGCCATAAAGAGAGCTCGCAGACGCCGGGCAAGGACAACAAAGACCAGACTTTACAAAATGATAACCAGGAGTTTGAAACTCATAACTCCGTGCCCGCGATATTAAAAGGGGAAGGCTTTTTGAACTGCAACCTTTACATCCCCATCCAATAGCTCTTTCAGCTTTGAAATATCCACAATCTGAATTTTATAGGGATTATTTTTATTATAGGTAAAGCAATTAAATCTCCATATTGAAGGATGTAAACCTTTTAAGGCCCTTCTCAGAATATCAAAAGGAAAGGAGGCTTATATTTAACAGGTGTGACAACCCAACGCAGGACATTTCATTGAACGAGAACTTGACATTATCCAGTAACAAATACTTAAATTAATCCAAAACATCTTTTGGATAAAAGGGATTTCAAAAAGAATTAAGTCGACCACAAAAACCTTATATAGAAAGACGATTATCTCATGTATAGGATACTTAAAAATGCTAATTCTTAAAAGTGTGTCAAGTGCTATGTTTATAAAAACCTTCCTTTTAAGTGAAATTTATATTAACTTAGAATTACTATGTCTCATGTTTTTGTCCTGCAAAACAGACAGTGAATGTGTCTCCATTACTTGTGTTCTGTTGGCCTCTTCAATTAACTCAGTTCATTTAGCTCGTTGGAACTGATTTCCTATCTTTGACCTTGATCATGCACCAGACTGAGGGAATGCTGTTGGTAGGAGGTGGGGGTTAGTCTAGACCTGTGGTCGGCAAACTGCGGCTCGTGAGCCACATGCGGCTCTTTGGCCCCTTGAGTGTGGCTCTTCCTAAGCCTTAGGAGTACCCTAATTAAGTTAATAACAATGTACCTACCTATATAGTTTAAGTTTAAAAAATGTGGCTCTCAAAAGAAATTTCAATCGTTGTACTGTTGATATTTGGCTCTGTTGACCAATGAGTTTGCCGACCACTGGTCTAGACAACTGAAAGAACTTCCCAACTTCAACTACAAGATACAATCAGTTGGAGATGATGTCCTAACTCTGCAAAACTGGGGTTTTTCAAAGTAAATGCCTTTAAAAAATCCCTTCTCTCATCTCTCATCTATCTATCTCTCCATGGTGTCTTTTGGGGAAGAGGGGGCACTGACATTGTTTCAAATACAGTGGGGCCTTGACTTACTAGTGTCCCGACTAATGAGTTTTTCGAGATACGAGCCATCTCTTGGCCGATTTTTTGCTTTGAGTTGCGAGCTAAAATTCGGGTTACGAGCCAGCTTCAGATACCCCACCGCTAGTTGGCGCAGTGAATGTCACAGTGAACTTGCCACAACATCAGCCCAGCATCACGTGTCTCACTCGTTCACTTTTTGATTTGACATACGAGTAATTTGAGTTACGAGCTCCGTCACGGAACGAATTAAACTCGCGTAAGTCAAGGCCCCACTGTATTGTGTTTTTTTCTGAACATATATTTTTTTTTCCTCTGTGGTAACTCGGATTGTTAAAATCATGTTCTTTTTATTCTTAAAGTGCAGCTCTTGATGCATAAAACATGCTCTTTGTCAGCTGGCACACAATATCATTTTCAGTCCTATTCTCTATTATTATATTTCTAGAGCACCGATGCACGACATTCGTGCAAGGGGCTCGCCCTCGCAGCCCTGGCTTTGTCCGGAAGGTCATCCGGACGGTCGTTCTGCTGTTTGGTCTAATTAGTGTATTAGCTCTTCATTATATAGGATTAGGTGCCAGTGACAATAATCGAGAAACCTCGAGAAATGCAGCATTATAAAGCAGTCATTGCCCAGTGGACGGCCGAGATCACTGGACAGGTTGAGAATCTATCTGTTTACTTTAAAGCACTCCCCGAAATGCTAAGGGCTCCCTGCGGTGAGGTTTGGAAATTAGTGGCTAAGAAGAAAATTTCCAAACACAGCGAGGTTTCTTGGATCTGGGATATTTGGAGAATAATTAGAGAGAAAAGGAACCAAAATATGCAATTGGTAGTCCAGGGGAGAGGCAGGTTGAACATATTTTGAAGACCAAGTGAACAGCAACAATGTGACTTCTGTGGTACTGGGGAGCCATTCTAAAGGATCAGTCTGTTTTGCAGATGATGAATCTAGCGCGGGCTATATACATCGGCAGGTAAGGAGCCTTACTGCCTTTTGTCTTATAGGTCATAAGACTCTGGTTCTCAATATTTATTTTTATTGTATCAACTTTTGGCCTCCCTCGAAGAGGTGAGCTTCTCTCTGACCTGCCATGGTGTGCCTGTTTGCTCACGACGTTTCCTAGACAAGGATTTGCAGTGTTATGAACGTTGTCCATTTAAAAGAGAAGGACGACTGTGGAGAGTTTGTAATGGTAGGTTCTCAAATGAATGAGCCCATTTCGGCATCTCTAGGGTTAAAGGCCCTCCCGGAATCTATAGGTCCTGGAAAAGGCAATTTCTAGGCTCAGCCGCTTAGACCCATTTTATTTTTTTCCCCAGCAAACAGGAAATGGAGCCCTGAAGGCTTTTTTTTAAAAAAAAACAAAACAAAAAAAAAAAAACTGGAAAGTGTGTGGGAAGGGGGCATACCTAAGATGCCCACTTACAACCCTGCGCCTGACCCAGACTTGGGGGTCTCTGTGTGTTTTTCCTTCCCTCTCTTTTTTTTTCTATTATTTTGGCAGACTTTTTGGAATGTCTGGGAGCTAAGGGCTTTGCTTCATGGAGCAGAATTCTGAAGCAAGAAAAAGAGAAAGTTATAGACTAAACCACAGAAATGTAAACACGTCTGCAGCTAAAATAACTCCACTCTCATTGAAAACACTCCTCCTTCACAATCAGACTTCTGTGTGCTACGGTCAATAAAACTGCATGTTAATAGCGACCAATTAATAGATTGTGTTGCCCGGCCTTAAAGGTTGAGGGAGTTTTAATTATTATTTTTCAAATTAAAGGGGTGCTTATTCCCTCCCTTCCCTTGGGGTGGGTGGGTGGGGGGGGGCTTAGCTTTCTTTCTGGCTGTTTGCTGAAATTCTTGGCTGTTAAAGTTTGGAGAGGGAGGGACATGAGTAGTTTTCACTTGGTCGGAAGGGCAGAGTGTGCTAGAGGACGCTCTGGGATGGGTTCCCGGCGATCGGCGCAGGGACGGTCCCTGGGTCGCCACGGTCCCTGAGGGACAGAAGTGAAGAGAAGCGGCAGGCACTCAGGTAAGCGCGCTTTCGATGTCAGGTTTCATTTTTAAATTAAAACATCTGGAGGGGCTTAGCACGGTGCCCCCAGGGTCGAAGAGCGGAACCCGGAGGCTCCGCCTTTTGGAGGCTGTTTCCCGGGGACACTATGGTCACGGGGCTGCTGTCACCGCGCCCGGCAGGCTGGGGTGTCTCCTCCGCATCCTCGCGACCGCACCCCGCTCCTCCCGTGCCCCCGCGATCCCGTCCGACCTCGGCCGGGCACGCGCGGGGAGTGACTGCAGGATCCCTAACGCGGGGCACCTGGCTGCGCGTCTCTTCCCGCGTCTGCGAGCTACGCCCGCCGTCTTCATCCTGAGCCGCTCCCGGGCAGTCGGCGGTCATTTCAAACTTCTGCAGCAGCCAGTGTGAACTTTGGTCATTTCTAATGTCTGGAACGGCTGAGCCTGGGGAAAAATTACTTCTCACTAACAGCCACACCGAGCGACCAGGACCCAGCCCCTCCGCGCTTCTCCATCTCGCGGTCCCTTCCCTCCCTTCGCCCGCTGGCGGTGCTCGCTCCGCTCCCGCCTGGAGGTGCGTCCCGGCTCCTCTCCCGCCCGGGCCTGGACTCGGTCGGTGCCCAGTCGCTCCAGGCTCCGTTCCTCCTTTCTTCTCCTTCTTCTCCTGGGAGCGGCCAACTCCGCGCTCAGCCGAAGCAGCGTCCAGACCCCGCCAGCGCCCCGGCCGCGCCCCCGTGCTCCCCGGCCGGAGGGCGCGCTCACGCCCCACGCGCACCTGGACACGCGCGCGCGCCCCTCACGCGCCCTTGGACACGCGCAGCCCCCGCGCCCCCGCCCCGCCCCCGGCGCTCACTCCCGGATCGCGAGTCTCGCGTCGGGGCGGCCGCCGTGCGCGGCGATTGGCGGGAGAGGGAGCCTCCCCGAGCGGGCGCCCACACCGCGGGCTGAGCCCGTCGGCGCCCCGAGTCAGTGCGGCCGGCTCGGCGCGCACGGCCAGGCACGCGCGCGGGCACACGCGGGCGCGGACACGCGCGGACGCACACGTGCGGGACACGCCCTCCCCCGACGGCGGCGCTCGCCTCCCGGTAAGTCCCGCGCTCCCGGCTCCCGGCGCCCGGCCTGGTCCGGGTCCAGCGTTGGTGGCGACTGGGACGGTGGCGGCGGGTGGCCGGCTCTTCCGACGGCGCCGGGACAGGTGGGGCGTGCGACCCGGGGAAGGTCCTTGGAAAACGCGCGCGGTAGGGGACGCCTGGCGAGGAGCAGGCGCGCCGAAATCGGCGGGGTCAGGAGAGCAAACCGCGGGGGCCTCCTCTGGGGCGCTGAGCAAGAGGTTATTTGTTCTTGTCCGGTGTGGAAATCAGGGTTGAATTAGAGCCCACGCTTGGCTGAAAGTAGAGACCAGATGTGGGCTCGGTTGTCACTGCCCGGCTGGTCCTTCGGCGCGTGCAATCGGCCTCCGGCCTCCGAGGGCGCCGGCTGTGCGCTCCTAAACCCGCTGAGTCTCGGTCCTCGCCCCGACGCCCGCATGGGGTTGCGTTTTCACCTCTGACACCTCAGCAGTTATGCGTACGCGCCTCCAGTGTTCCTCCTTAGTTGGCAAACTTGGCATGTTTAACATGTAGACAGTCATTTTTTTTTAATCAGCTAGTCGTTTTGGCTGCTGTCAGAAATCCATCTACCGTATCGCTATTATCTATTGTATAGATGTTTTACCAAAGGTAATGCATGAAGGTATCTTTAATATTTTTAAGCATAAGATTTATGTACTATTATTAATAGCAGACTACACTGCCCAGTGAAATGGATAAACCGTTTCAGTGCAAATGCGAATTTAAAACGTGTCGTTAGTATAAACATTTCGTTTATCCTTCCAAAAAAAACATACTCATATGTGCCACAGATTTCACACTCGTCACGTTTCTGTAGCTTCTGTAGTTCAAAAAACTTTCAATATGAATACCAAAAAAACAAAACAAAAACAAACTTTTTATTTTTCCAAGGGCAACCTAACATAGGGCATAGAGTTTATTTACCACTGGGACTATTTCAGAGTATTTTCAATTCTCTTCAAGTAATTTAGAGCCCTGGGCTGGCCTCAGCTCCCTGCCACCTTATCGCCAGGAGAAGTGTCACATTCCTGGGTTTAACCCCTGCTGTGCTGGCCTGGGCTTGTGCGGGCTCCTTCCTCAGTGGGAGGAGCAGGCGGTGGCAGTTATGTGAAACTCCACCAGATAAATCAATTCCCTGTGTCTGGTGATGGGTGAATTAATTGTGCCGTTGAAATTACCGTTCTGCTCGAAACAGGATAAGCTGTGCCCACTTGTGGTTGGTAACTAAGAAATGCTCTATAGTTTTTAAAGAAAGGTGTCTGAGCGCTACAAACGCCACAGATGCTTCTGTTGGGTAATCCTAGCTTCAGTTTGAGCCAGTGACTTTTGGAAGTGACATTCAACTAGTGAGTGGATATTACATCTTTTGAATTATTTAAGAATGTACAATTCCAACTACACTTACCATTTCCATTTTCTTTCTTTTCTGACACTTTGCAGTCACTTTATTTTATTTTTAAAAATCCAGGGTAGAATTGTGGTACCTAATTTTACATGTACCTGTTATTTCATGATGAGTTCTTGGTGATTTCTTCTGATGCACCGTCTTTAGCTAAACTTTTGTAAATGAGTGTTTAACATTGAGTGGGTTGTGGGCCTGCTTGTCCATGTGAACATAAATACCCCCTCCCCCCCAATGTTTTGTTTTAAAGAAACATCTTGTTAAAATTTTAATCTAAAAAAATCAGATATTTTATTTGTGGTAAGAGCTAAGATTCCAGTGGAACGCCAGCTCTGTAGGGAAGAAATTAATCATCCGTGGAAGTTGTCAGTATTGACTTGTAACTTACACAGTATTCTAAAATGTGACCTGTTAGGCCTATGTGGAATACATCATATCTCATAAGTGGGAAAGAGGAAACTTTGAGCACTTTTATCTACAGTTAATATTAGCCGGGTTTTTTCTTGTTAGCTGTCCGTAAACAAAGGAATAGTAAATGGGGGATTTATTTCTTCACAAGACAGAGGAGGTAATGCTTCTAGCATCTTTTCCTGTTTCCCAGCAGGAAAGGGTAGCAGGTCAGTGCCAGTCCTATGAGCCGGGTGGTGGACGACATTGTCGCGCTGTGGGCTGTTTCCTAGACCTCCCTGTACTAACTCCACATAGGCCGTGTGGACATGGAGACACCGACCCGTGTCTAACGAGACTTAGGGAGCCTGTGACGCCAGATGTGGGCAAGGTGCTTCCATGAGCAGAACCCAGGGTGTTTGAAGCTGCGAGTCAGTTCTCGGTTTAAGTTGGGAGTTGATCTAAGTCAGTGGTTCCCAGCATGGGGCACATGCCACACAGGGGGGCAATTTGGTTTTTAAGGGGGGCAATTCGAGAATGAGTTATTAACGGTGCATTTTTTGCATTTCTTACGGTTCTAGAGGCCTCATCTACAGTTTATAAATATATATTGTGACATTTATGCATTTCAGTTCTGTTATATGTTTGAAACTTTATTTGCTATTTTTTCATATCACTTCATATTATTTTTTAAAATAATTTCTTAGTGATTTCTTCCTCAGGACTTCAGCTGTCCTTTCGTTCTTTGATTTTTCTCTTTCATGGCTGCCATGTTCTTTGGAAGCCTGTTTAGACCAAGTTCATGTCCTTTTAGGCTTCCTCCACGTGAGTAGGAGTTCACTTTTTGAATAATAATGTCACGGCGGGGGGTGGGGGGCGCTGGGCATCAGGATTTTAGAGATGCTTGGGTGGGGCATGGCCAAGAAAAGGTTGGGAGCCACTGCTCTCAGTGCAGGTCTCTGTCACCTCCTGGCTTCATCACCTCTGTTTCCCAGGCCAGCGTTTCCGTGAGGAGGGGGATGCCCGAGGGGTTGGATTTTCTTTCCCCATGTGCGAGGAGACTTGGGCGATCCGAGGAGTGCTGTCCTTCAACACACAGCTTTTGTCTGTGATCTACCACTTGAACTTGAAACCCATAAACCCTGTGCAGCAGCGTTGGTCAGAGGAACAAGCTAGTACAGCGGCGGTATTTAAATATTTTGGACACAATTTCAGACCACTCTGTGCCCTGTTCGTGGCAGGGGCAGTTCGAGTCCTGGGGAGACTTTGAAAGTCCCCGCAGTAGTTGGTGCTGACGTAGGAGGCCTGTGTTGCTGATGGTCATACGGACATTCTCATTGGTCCTTCTTTGCACCCTCACCGGGCTCCTTAGCAGTTAGCTATGTAGTTGTACACGATGCATCGTCAAGATACAGCTCCTCACACTGAGGGATGCAGAGCAGTCACCCTGCAGATAAACAGGTTTTCCAACGGCCGGACCAGCACCTGAGCCAGCTTTTCAAAATAGCCACCCCTCCCCCCGTTTTATGTTACCTTTGATTTTAAACATTTCAGTATTTAGAAGAGAGAGGACTGGGCGCTGCATGTTGGTAACATTGTGAATCTTAAAGAAGGAGGTGGAGGCGGGCCATCTAAAATTACTTTGCTAAACTTAAGTGTAAGTGAAGCGTAGACAACAGCAACAGCGAGAAATTAAAGGGTGCGCTCCGCAGGGAGCTCAGTCTTCGATTTAAACCGACTTTTAAGTCCTTCTATTTTTGCAGCGGCCTGTCATCATCCGGAGGACCCTGACTGTCTGAGCGACAGCCGTTCAACAGCGACAGGGAGGGGTGTGGTCGCTTGACTCGTGCCTGTCTGGGATGGTGTGCAGAGGAACGTCGGTTGTGCGACTGTTTCCTATTTGAAAAGGGCTGTGTGTGAGGACCGAAGTAGCCTGAAAGTGTGTAAAACGGGCCCTTTGAACGAATTTTCCACTTTTAGATGATATTTCTAGAGAGCTAGGCGGGGGACCCGATCTACGGCAGACCGTTAGCTTGTCTTGAGGTTTTGGGAACCCAGCTCTGCAGCTACCTCCTTCTAAAACGTCGCCTACATTTTTGAATTGTTTCTGCGGGGATGAGATTTTTCACACCTGCTGGCGTCTCACATGGGATTCCTTTTAGGAGGAATATTATTCCAGTAATTACCCCCGCCCCACCCCCGGAAACACAAGGGGAGAGAAACATCCTTCTGATGAATAAGAAAGAAAACAAGCACATCTGTGATGTTTTTAAAAAGCAGGAAACCCTTATTTTCACTTGATTAAGGGTGGGTTCGGCAAAGGTTCCCCAATCTCCATGTAAGAGTAGAGACGTGGGGGTGCCCTCAGCTCGGGGGTAGGGGCAGAGGAGCCGAGCCCTGTGGGGGATGTGACACAGTTGTCTTGCTCCATTAAGTCGGCGATTTCCAACATTTTTAGTCTCACGGTACATAAACTAATTACTAAAATTCTGCGGCACCCCTAAACTTATAGATATATTTGGCCAATCTGACAAAAAAAATAGGTATAATTTTGATTCATTAACACCAGATGGCTATTGTTGTGTTGGCTCTTGCCATTTTATTTGACAACCTAAGCCAGTGGTCGGCAAACTGCAGCTCGGCAAACCGCAGCTCGAGAGCCACACACGACTCTTTGGCCACTTCAGTGTGGCTCTTCCACAAAATACCGGCTCTTCCACAAAATACCGACCTCTGCCCACGGGCCACGAAGTTTCAGTCGCACTGTACGTGCGTGCCCGCATGTGGTATTTTGTGGAAGAGCCACACTGAAGGGACCAAAGAGCCTCAGGTGGCTCGCGAGCTGCGGTTTGCTGACCACGGACCTAAGCAAAAAGAGGTCCATGCCTCTGACTAAATGGTCAGGTGTTGCATGTTTTAAACATTCTTGCGGCGGCGCAGCGGGTGAGAATCGCTGCCTTAAGTGATTCTCGGTTCTCGGTGGGAAGGCTCCTTTTTCTCTGCGATGGAGTGGCCCTGCGGGGTATGGATTGCCGAGACCTAGTCACACAGTGGAAGCTGCAGAATAAAAGACTGGAGTGGCGTGGGCACGTCTTTCGGGGCTCTGGGCAGGGAGGTGTGAGGCGACCCTGAGGACGTATTTGTGGGCCCGCGGCCAGCACTGAGTCATGGGAATGGATTAGTGGGTGGTGGTCGCCTTCTGGCTGAGCGTCCATAGCCTCAGGCTCTGGACGGCGCTCCGTAGGAGAGGCCCAAGATATTCCAGGGCCTGCTAACTGCCCATCCCTTCATCCCATCAGTGATGGGGATGGCGCTGGGGTAAGTGCACCTCTTCCTCCCAGTGCCCCGGGCTTGGCTGCTGTGGGAGCTGGAGTGAATGGGGACCCCAGGCCTTGGAGAAGGGGGAGAAAGCAGCCACTCTGAGGAGCCCGGTGGGCAAGGAAGGGAGGCCCCACTGCACCACACGGGCAGGAAGGCAAAGCTTCTGACCCCAGGAGCGAAGATGGCATGTTTCAGGATTCTTCCATGACATACACAGACCCACGAGTATCCTAGCTAATAAAGAGGGAATATGCTAATTGACCATCATGCCCTCAGAAACGGCAGCACCCAGTCCCCTCAGCCCCGCCGGGGGGAGGCAGGCGCCGCGTGCCTCATCCAGCCCGAGTCCCCCAGTCCCTTCAGCCCCGCAGGGGAAGGCAATTGGGGTGATTGGGCCAGCAGGGGGGGCAGTTGGGGATGATCATGCTGGCAGAGGAGCAGTTACACGTCAATCAGGCCGGCAGGGGAGTGCTTAGGGGGCTATCAGGCTGGCAGGCAGAGTGGTTAGGGTCGATCAAGAAGGCAGGCAGGTGAGTGGTTAGAAGCCAGCAGTCCCGGATTGTGAGAGGGATGTCTGACTGCAGGGATCGGGCCTAAACCGGCAGTCAGACATCCCCTGAGGGGTTCCAGATTGGAGAGGGTGCAGGCTGGGCTGAGGAACTCCCCCCCTCCCCCCAGTGCACAAATTTCGTGCACCGGGCCTCTAGTAAATAATAACCAGAGAAGAAAAATGAGACACTTGGAAATGCAAAACACTCACACTCACCATCTCAACACAAACCTTTTACGTTAGAAATGTATTAGAAAGTGGAGGTTTCTTCAGTTAGGAAACGAGGTAAAGTCACGTGGAAAAGAAGCCAGCGGCTGGCCTAGGAGCATTCTGCCAGAACCTTCTATGTCGAATGGATCCTCATTAAAATCATAGCCAACCTCCCAAAGCTGAGGTGTGTGCTTACCAACCTGGGGCTCTCCACACAGGCCGGGAACTTGTCTCGGTGGGGCTGGCTCTGTGGGCCTCGCAAGGTCCAGCAGCAAGAAGACAGAATGCGTGGGCGGAGAGGGAACATTTGCTTCTTCGGTGTCAAAGAGTGCTTCGTGCACTTGACCCTGGCAGGAAGGGTGCTTGGCAACGGAGTTCTAAAATGGAAATGCTGACAGCAGGGGCCAGACCCAGGGACTGTGCAGGCCTTTTCCGGAGCAGGGGTCTCGGGAGAAGAAGGTCCCGGTATTCTCAGTGCTCATTCTGGTCTCGGAGGCTCCACCCAGAGCCCTGCTGTGGAAGCGGGGAGAGAGTGCTGGTGGCTGCCGGGGTGTCGCCCCGAGGGTGTTACGGCAGAAGTTGTAGCAGTCCTGAAGCGGCTTATAGTCATATCGTGATGGAATTTGATTTATTTTTGCAGTTTTCTGAGACTTGTAATACAGGTGATTAACCAGAACTTCTCACAAGAACGATTTCTCCTCAGTACTCCATGCCCAGATTGCAAAACTAGAGGCAGGTCAATAAAATGATCCCATAAGGACGTCGAACCCACAGTAAACTAACTACTGGGAGACAGAGCAGGGGTTTCATTTGTGCACATAAGATTGCATTTGCAGCTACATTTAGCGCCAGTGTAATCTTTCTTTGCATATTATTCGATCCTGTTAGTTTTTCTTTATGAATTTAAAGTGCATGGAAACACATTTCTCAGTCAAAATGTATTGATCACCCATGAAAGAAGGGCACTGTCCTAAAAGGGAGACGGGGAACACGGTTTATGAGGGACTGTGATGACACTGGACATACTATACATTAGAACAACAACTGCAAATGTAGAGGGAAAAGCCAGAACATTCCAGGTCTGGCTGCCCGAATCATTAGTTGTATTGACAGCATGTAAACAAAACTACAGCCCTTTTCACTCCAGAGAGCTAACAGCATTCACTCTGCGGGCAGCGTCCCTGGGATGAAGGCCCACAGGTGGCGATCAGGCCAGGACAAGTCCGTGCCCAGGAAGGCAGGGCATCCCCAACAGGCAGAGGCTGGTCTGTGGTCCGAGTTAGCCAGGTTGTGAAGGTTCAGGACTCCAGCAGAGGAGGGCGTCTGGGTCGCAGAGTGGCAAGTGTGAGGAAGGGGGACTGGGAAGTGCAAGCTGTGAGGGGAATGGCAAGCTGCCCATCCAGTCTGTGTCGTTGCCTTGTTGTCTGTGCAAGACGCCATGCAGGGCACTGTGGGAAGACTCAGGTCATGCCTTGGAGGAGCTGAAATATAGACAGGGAGTGAGAGCACGTGCCATGGAATTTAGAAAGGGGATGAACCACAGGTCCTGGAATCCAACAAAGGAGGTGAATGAATGTGTCCCGGTCTCTAGAAAGGGACTGAATGCATATTCCATGAAATCTAGAAAGGGGGTGAATCCATATTCCATTATATCTAGAAAGGGGGAGAGTGAATATACTATTAAATCTAGAAAGGGGTTGAGTCCATATTCCATGATACCCTGAAAGGGGGAGAGTGAATATGCTATTAAATCTAGAAAGGGAGTGCGTGCATATTCTAACCAAAGCGGCACATTCCGTGGTGCCACCTGCTGGGACCAGGCCAGTGTGACATTGAGCCAGGACCCTCCCCTGTGGAGTGATGGCAGCAGTGGCCCGTAGGGGCTTCTGCTCAGATGCTCTGTGTGCCACGCTGGGGCCACGACAGGGACCCACCCGCGCGGCACTCGGGGCCTGCTGTAGGGCCGCCTTTGGGCAAGCTTGTCATCCTATCGCACGGGCCCGCTCTCTGAGGGACTCGCGGGAGCACTTCGCTGTCAGTCTCAGCATCAGGAGCCATGGGCTGCGCGCGGGGTGGAGGCCATCACTTGGAAGTCTGCGTGTGCCTCAGCTCCACCACGGCCTCCATGCTCTCCGCTCCACTTTATGTTCCTACCCTTGCTTCTCTTTACCCTCGCCTTTATTATTCATTTTGCATCTACTTCTTAATTTTAACAAACCTTGTTATATTGCGTACGTCCCTGTAAATCGCTTTCCATCCCTTTTTTTTTGGAACAAGGTAGGGTAGAAATAGAATAGTCCATCTCATAAGAATCATGGAATCAAAAAGTGATCTAAACCAAAGTGCAGGGAATGGAAAACGCCCCCACAGGGCGAGGGGGCCCCGGAGCTGGGCCGCTGTGATGTTGGAGCTGGACAGGCAGGAATGGGCCAGGCGCCTCGGACATGAGGGTCGGAAGTGTGCCCTGGGGGCTGGGTCATGTGGGGCAGCACCTGCCCAACCCCCTTTGGGTTTTGGGGGGCCCATCTAGACACCGATTTCAGTAACCCAGGTGTGAGGTTAAAAGGAGGGATAAAGCAATCTGGCAAAGGGGACGGGAGAGGGCGGTGTTTGGGGGACGGTCACTGGCTGACTTCGCCAGGCGGTGCAGGCACGGGAGGGTAGGTGTTGCTGCAGCTCATCCTCACCACGGCTCTTCGCAGGACGTGCCCATATTGGCCCCATTTTCTGAACAGCAGACTGAGAGCCGGGAGTGCTAAGCCCACAGTTACACAGGCGGCAGGGGCCGGAGCAGGGCTGCAACTCAGGCAGACAGACCCTGGCAGCCACGCTGGGCTCTGCTGTCTGAGATCTTGGTCAGAGCGGAGGGTGCACTTCCCGATGTGACAGATGCCAAGAGGGGGCTGAGCGAAGGCGGTGGAAGGAGTCTCATGTCTCGTTTTAAATTTCCGAGTCGCCACATTGAAAAAGAAAACCAGGGGAAGTGAATTTTCATAATCTATCTCATGAGACACCTGTCTAAGACATGGTCACTTCAGACGTAACGACTATAAGTGTGGATGAGACATTTGACATATTTTTGTCGATAGTGAATCTTTGAAATCCAGTGTGTACTTCCCACTGAACACACATTTCCAGTGCTCGGAGCCGCCTGTGTCTGGTGACTACTGGACTGGACAGGCAGGTTCAGACAGTTGAGCATGAGAGTTCAGACTTCATAGAAGTAGGAACATGGCGTCTGTCTGTAGCCCGGTCCCAGGAGGGGGAATTTTGGGTCTCCGCCAGCCATGTCACCCAGACATCACTGTGGAACCAGATACCATAGCACCAAAACATTGAAGTTCAGAGTCTGCAGTTTTCAAATCTTTTCAGTTGGGGGGGGGCGGGGTGAGGGAGAATATGTGTGTATAATTTCCTGTTGACTCACTCCATGCTTTTAAAGGGCAGCATGAACCGTCTACTTTTACACTGAATCTTTGTATGCCTCGTAACAAATGGTGCTGCTTTCCCCAGAACCACGCTCTGCTCTGACAGCTTCATGCATAAACATCATCTCGGCGTGTTCCCTGTTTAAAGACAATCCTGGCATCACAGCACGTTTCCTGTTTTCCTTGGACCGAGCCTGGAGAATGATACAGGTTATCATTCTGAAGAGCGGCCTTCTTGAGGGGCTGGCGGCCCAGAGAGAGAAGGACCACAAGGAGGGATTGCTGCAGAACGAGCTTCTGAGAGCTCAGCTCCCAGGGCTTGGTGACGGCAGAATGCATCCGCCCAGGCCTTTCCTCTGTAAGGAACTCGGTAGGTGACGTGGAGGTTCCTGCGAAGTCTCATCAAGTCAGGCTCATCGCTCATCCGCCCCTTGTGATTATGCATGTGCTGCGTGTACCGTGTCATTGAATAACTTAGCCCTTTTACCGTGTGCCTGTTGCACGTTGATTTAATTTCATTTCCTGTAAAAAGTTAACCCCCCCACTGTAGATTCTTACTCATCCCCAGCTCCCTGAATAAGGAATTTGTTTTCAGTTCAGCGCCTGGTCTGCAGCAAACTCCTCATTTGCTTCCCCCGCGTAGCTTTCTTTTTTTCTCGATCACTAGCGCACAGTGAGGGAATTCCACGCACTGGGTTCTGGTTTATTTTTCCCCGTGGGCAGTGCTTCCTGTGAAAAACTAAACAGAACAAATCTGGGCTAAATAAAATACGTGAGGCTTTTCTCGACGAATTGCCCTAGCAAACTTACAGCATATCCAGCGCAGTTATTGGTAACCAAACATCGAGGGACAAAGAATACCATGATTTTAAAAAAACAACAACACAAAAAACAAAAAACAAACAAAAAAACCCCCAAAATCTCAGAACTGACAAGCGTGGCTGTGTGGTCCAGGCTAGACCATTACCCACCTCTGGTGTGGGCCGTCCAGGGACAAACAGAAAAGCAACGACGTTTCTCCCCTGCAGGCAGGTTCTCCGCTCAGGTTGAATGCTGCAGCCGGGTCCCCATGCGCCCCCCACAGAGTGGCGAGTGGCGGCCACCAGGCGAGGTCCTTTCAGGGGCACCTGCGCTTCTATTCCGAGGCCGCTGCACGTCCGCGCGATGCTGTGGGCTGCGGTCCGCCTCCCGGGCCCCCACGGGAGAACAGATTTAATTTAAAGTCTAAATTCTATTTGAGAAGTACGAAGCACATTAAGACGTCTTAAATAATTCACCGAGGGTTACATTCAGCGAACACGTGTAAATATGAGAACGTGAGAGGCAAGTGGTCTGAACGCAGAACGAATCTGAGGCCACGATGATGGGAGCCACATGTCCTCAGTCCTCGCTGGCAGCCCGACCCGGAGCGACATGCGGCTCCCAGAGCAGGTTCACATCCCGTGGCTTGTGCCCTGGTCCTCGCCGTTTGCCACCTGGTCGAGGAGGGCTTTAGAGGCGCCCTGGTAAACGCAGGACCGCCAGCGCTGGGTGCTGCTCTCGGCTGCGGCACAGTGAAGGTGACGGGACCCCAGGGCGCTGCCTGCCCCAGTCCCGAATGGAGTCCCCCCCAGCTTCTCAAGTGGGGTGTTGGCGGGTGGGAAATGGTGAAAATACGCTGTTGGGAGCTGCTGCTGTCTTTCGTCAAGCGTGGATTAATAATGACAGCTGTAGAGGCCTTGTCCCCACGAGGCCCAGCAGCTTTCATGCTATAGGGATGTGTGGGTGGGTTACGCCGCATGACAGGTTAACACCCAGTACAGTCCCGTGTGCGGCATGGCTAAGTGCTTCCCTCTCCTGGTCTCTAACCCCCCCTGTGTCCTGTCCCTTCTCCCTCCTGCCCTGGTCTGTGTTCCCTACCTGCAGGGTTTTACAGTGTCAGTGTCAGGGAGTTTCACCTGCGGTGGACACACAGGGGCTGAAAGAAACAAGCCCGCGGATCTAATGAAACCAGGCTGCAGGTCTGCAGCGGTTCTGGAGCGGCCTGCCCTCGCCTTCTCTGCGTGTCTGGTTTTCATGGAAATGTGTGTCTGGGAATGAGGGGGAAGCAGAGTGGATTTGCTGGAGGCAGGTGCCTGCGTTCCTTGGCCCTGGCCGTGCGGAGTCAGGTCCAGGGGAGGGAGACGGAGGCCTTATGAGATTTGACGAGCGCCATGCAATCTTCATAAAACAGCGGGGATTTCCGCCGACTTCCTGATCTTTGAAAATTATTCATACGTCTGCCCTGGCCTGGGATTTTGAGGACAGAAAACACACTCCACTCACTGTCCCCGCTCTATGAATTCACCCTTTGAAGTCGTCACGACGTTAATTCTATATTCTCTGAGTCTGGTGTACGTGACCTCTGAGATGATGAGTAAAATGATTTCATTTATTTTTCTTTTCATCCTCACCCGAAGATATTTTTCCATTGATTTTTAGGGAGAGTGGAAGAGAGAGGGAAAGATAGAGAGGAACATCAATGCGAGAGAGACACATTGATTGGTTGCCTCCTGCATGCGCCCCGACCAGGGCCCAGGCCGGGGAAGAGCCTGCAACTGGGATATATTCCCTTGACCGGAATGGAACCCTGGGCCCTTCGGTCCGCAGGCCGATGCTCTATCCGCTCTATCCGCTCAGCCAAACCAGCCAGGGCATTCCATTCCTTTATCCTGCAAGGGCGTGGCCAGGGAGGCCAGGAAAAGACCCAGCAGTGTCTTGGTGGCCCTGGCAGAACGCGGGCTACCTCTCCAAAAGGTTGGGAATAAATTCAGGCTCAAGCCAGGTTGAAGGTGTGGGAATGAGGCTCAGGATGAGTTCTGTTTGCACTGGCAACGGAAGCAAGGTGAAACGCTGTTTTAGTCTTTGCTCCGAGCAAGTGAAAATAAGAATTGCAAATCACATATTTGAGGAAGTTAAATGCATGCCCCCTTTTGGAATAAGCAAGATTCGAAACAGACTGATGCGAGGCAAGGATGGTTTGCTGCTTTGGGCACTTACTGTGGAATGAAAAGATGCCGGAGAACCTTCCCTTCATAGACGTTTATAAATGAGCTGTCTGCGAGCAAGTAGAGTCATTTGCTTCACTGCGTCCGAGTATTAGCTCTTTATCTCTTCTTTTTCGGTTTTTAGTTTTGTTTCCTGTGCTCAGTACACATTGGCGTTTAAAGCAAGAGGTAACGTGCATGTGAATTGTTGGTTAAAGCGTCATCAGGATAGTGTATCTCTTTCATTTCTCAGGTTATATAAATAATTGTGGGGCCGTCTTAAAGCGACGGAGATAAATGCCGTCTTCGTGTCTGTAGCTCTGTCACTGGGCATTGGTGCCAGACACCAGAAATCACAACACTTTGCGATGCAGTTACCCTGGGCTCCGCTGAGTGTTTTAAAGCCCCGTTTCATGACCAACCCTCTAAGGAATCTTTTCAGACATATTTTCCCTGGTTACACTCCCCCCACATGAAAATGTACCACCACAGGTGTAGTGTGTATCTGTTTGGGTACTTTTACATGATAAACACGTACCTACATTTACGTAAATCTGGGTTTTGCACATAAAAGGAGACTTTTCCTCATCCTCCCTGAAGCAGGTTTGGTCTCCTTGGCAACGCACGGCTTCCTTACGCAACGCCAGTGCCCACCTTTGCGAAGGTCCTGTCCGTGACTGGCCCTCAGCCAGGACGCCAGGAGGGGAGGACAGCTACGTGAACTCAGGTGCTGGGTTCTGACCTTGTGTAGAGTGTGGCCTGGAGACGGAGCGTGACAAAGCAGCCGGCCATCAGGCTCCCTGTCCCAGAGGGCTCCTTGCACCCAGCGTGGCCGAGACATGCTCTCCGCTGGAGAGGAGGTGACAGGGAGCTTCCAGACTCAGCGTGTGAAGGGTCAGGTGGCCTGTGGAAGCCCCCACGTGGCAAGCACACATTGCCACGAGAGCGCAGTGTCCCCGTGGGTGTGTCCCCGTGGGTGTGTGCCCGTGGGTGTGTCCCCGTGGGTGTGTGCCTGCGGGTGTGTGCTACGCTCCCGTCTGCCCGGGGCAGCTGCGGGCTCCTGCGGGCAGCGCTTTCCTGCCTCTTGGGTGTCTCCGTGCAGGTCCTGGGGCTGATTTAACGCAGCTGGGTCCCACGGATGCCAATGTTTCCCCTCCAGTAAAAATGGAAATATATTAAAAAGTAAACAACCAAAAAAGACACGCTGAGCTGCAACCAAAAGTCAATCAGAAGAGAAAAACACCGGGGCCGGCGTCAAGAGAAACAAACCCGAGCCAGCACAGGGCTTTATGAAAGTGATCACTGAATAGTATTTCCATGAGACGGCCACTGACTCAGAGGCGAGGGGGGAGTGGTCTGGAAGGCAGAGTCTGAGCAGCCCACCCACGCCCTGCGCCCGGCAGGACCCGCTCAAGCACAGTTACTAGAAGCGACCCAGTGAGACTGGGAGGAGGAGAAAGTACGCCAGAGTCTTGGCGAGGCAGAGCGAGCCGTGAGCTGTGCAGCCAGGGAAGTTTGGTGAGAACCTCACGCTGTGTGTGCCTCTCCACCTCACCAGCCGTCCTGACACATCCCTTAGTTCTCAAAGCGAGTGATGGGACGGCAGACTTCCTTATCTTCTAGGCCAGTGGTCGGCAAACTCATTAGTCAACAGAGCCGAATATCAACAGTACAGCCATTGAAATTTCTTTTGAGAGCCAAACTTTTTAAACTTAAACTATATAGGTAGGTCCATTGTTATTAACTTAATTAGGGTCTTCCTAAGCTGGCCTTTGCTAAAAACGTCCTCAATCTGATGGAGGTACGTTCGCTGAGGTCGACCCCTTCCAACTCTCCCATCCACACTCGTCTTGTATACTTGTCTCGTCTGTCTCCTTTCCGAAAACCGACTTCTGCGCATGGGCCACGAAGTTTCAATCGCACTGTACGTGCGTGCCTGCACGTGGTATTTTGTGGAAGAGCCACCCTCAAGGGGCCAAAGAGCCGCATGTGGCTTGCGAGCCGCGGTTTGCCGACCACCGTTCTAGGGAAAATCAGGTGGTCGGTCATGTGACCGTGAGTGGGAAAGATGAGGATTCCGTTGTATTTTAAAGTGCGATGAGAGCGTGGGAGTTAAAGAACACACTTCCTCCCACCTTTCTAAGTCCTGGCTGGGCTGACAGTCAGATGAACACGAGGGAGAATTAGCAGGAGAGACTCTCCAGCGTTGATTGGGGATGTGCACGTGGGGCACCATGAGAATAGGAGACCCGAAGACGCATTGGAAGTGGGCGTTAGGTTATGTGCCATTTTGGACAAAGAGGGAGCAAGGGTCTGGGGTTTCAAAGGGAAAGCAGAGGATTTGCAAGTAGACGAGAAAGAACAAACATCAAGTGAACAGATTCTTGCCCGGCCACCCGGAAGCGATGGGCCCCAAAGGGAAGGTTAGCAAGCAGCTCTGCTGGGCTCCTCCCTGTCTGCCTCGTTCTGTTCATATGATGCTAAGGTGACGCCCCCTTTCTTTAAGCAGACTTCTTAATCTGAATTCTTTTAATTTTTTCCCCTGAAGTGTCAGCTTTATTTTTAAAAATCTTTATTGTTGAAAGTATTACATATGTCCCCCTTTCCCCCCCCCCCCATTGACCCCTTCTAGCCCGCCCTTGTCCCAGGCCTTCACCACACTATTGTGTGTGTCCATGGGTCATGCATATGTGCATACAACGTCTTTGGTTGACCTCTTTCCATCCACCTACCCACCCACCCTCCCCCAGCTTCCCTCTGAGATTCCGAAATCTGTTCCACGCTTCTGTGTCTCTGAACTTATTTTATCGGTTTATTTTGTTCATTTAGATTCCACAGATGAGTGAGGTGATCTGATACTTGTCTTTCTCTGACTGGCTTATTTCACTTAGCATGATACTCTCCAGGTCCCTACATGCCGTCTCAAAGGGTAAAAGATCTTTCTTTTTTAATTGCTGCACAGTATTCCTTGGTGTAGATGTACCACAGCTTTTCTGTCCTCTCATCTACCGATGGGCACTCGGGCTGTTTCCAGAGCTTAGCTATCGTAAATTTCGCTGCTATGACCGTAGGGGGTGCATGCATTCTCTCTCATGGTGCTTCAGGCTTTTTAGGATATGTTCTTAGAAGTGAGATCGCTGGGTCAGGTGGCAGGTCCATATTTACTTTTTTGAGGAAACTCCGTACTGTTTTCCATAATGGCTGCACCAGTCTGCATTCCCACCAGCAGTGCCCTAGGGTTCCCTTTTCTCCACAGCCTCACCCGCACTTGTCACTTGTCGATTTGTTGATGGTAGCCATTCTGACAGGTGTGAGGGGATGCATACATACCTCATGGTCATTTTCATCTGAATCTCTCTGGTGGTCAGTTAGTTGACTTTGAAAGCCAAGCGGGAGAACTGCCCAGGTGCTGTGTCCCAGTCCCAGGGAGCACAGATTTGGAAGTTCACCAGCACTTGCCCTCAGAAGTCGCTGCAAATCCCTCTTTGAGCCGTGGCTGCTTGCACAGCAGATGCCGTCGAAGTAAAATCAGGTTCTTTTTCTTTTTTTGGTACTAGGGTCAGATCGGATGACACACCGTGAGTGTCTGCCTGAACACTTTCTTATATTGTATATTTATGTGAAAAGCTGTCTACTTCATCTTCTACAGCTGGAGCTGACACGTGTGTCACTCTTCCTCTTCCGGGAGATTCCCTTTGAGCTCATAATTGGAGCTGTTGACTACAAAACAGTCGAGGAGTTTAGGAAACATTGATGATCTTGACTAACCCGGGTCAGGGATAGATGGCATGCAGTCCCTGTCTGGACCCAGAAAGAGATTGTATCAAATGCGGTTTTGTTTCCTGGGCCATGTCAGCATTGTCTCACTGCTTGGCTCAGTTTTATTTGACGTGATTTTTATGTGGTACTCCCCTCTCCCCCAGTTTTTTAATACATGTAAGCTATTTCTTATATTATACAGGGTGGGGCTAAGTAGGTTTACAGTTTGTGTGGAAAGTAATGCAGTAATTAATAAATAATAATACAAGAATAAACTGTTGGTTGTACTCACAGTAGACCTACTTTTATACGTAAAGGGTTACACAGATTTATATATCATGTATTAGACACATTACAGTATTTACAATCATTCTGTCAATACCGTGATGGCCTCATCACCAGAACCTAGAAGTTAGGATAAGAATACGTTGTTTCTTAGATGACTTAATCCGACATGCAGAGAAATCCAGGTGGAACCCGTGTCCTACCGAACTTCCCTTTTTGCTCAGGTAGAGGAAGACCGTGTTATGGGACCCTGGGCCTCCACAGCCCTGGCAGAGGGCCATTTCTGTGGTCCCTGGGCTGTGAGTCACCCCTGCAGAGGATGGAGAGGGTGTCACCAGCGAACACACCCCTCAAGCCCTGGGTTCTTTTCTCATATTTACTTGAACACATGGAGGCCACATAAACCCACCATTTAATTAATCTCTGTGTTGACCAGAAATGGTACCGGGAAGTTTCAAATGATCTTGTCAGCCCTGAACATGGCAACACACAGGTGCATCCCGATGCATTTGTCTTGGAGAGCTCTCCAGAGACAAGAGAAGTGTCCAGTTTGGTCACCAATTGCCTCATTTTTATGCAAGTGAGGAATCCAAATATACAGTTTGATTGGTCCAAGTAGCACTGTCCTGTTTGGTCAGAATCAGGTGTTCTGACGGGACTTTATGGAGCTCCTCTGACTAGTCAGGAAAGATGCAAATGAGGATATGGCCAGCTCCAATGCGATGGGGCGGGTCTCAGCCCATTGGTCTAAATACCATTTCAGAAACTTACTTAAAAACAAGAGCCAGCTCCGATGGCAGGAGCTCAGTGCAGGAGGCTTGGCAGCTGCGTCTGTGGGTTTCCCCCTAAATGGAGTCCTTTTTGACAGGTATGTTCCTCCCGAGGGCCAACAGGTTCATGGTTGAGCTGGATCTTCTTTTGACCTTCTGAGTGTGGTGGTGATTTGGGGCATTTCAGGACACGACTGAACGGAACGGAATGGGTGCTTTTGTCTTCAGAACACCCGAGTTCCCGTGTGTCAGGTGGGACGACCTTGTCTGCCATAAGAAACCATTTTGCCTCTTCAGTACAAAGACGAGGATGTACCTGGCTCTGGCATGTGCCAAGGTTAGAAGGAGGGAGAATGGCGCCCTTCCTCCGTTCCCCGGCGGACTGTGCCTCCACTCGAGGCCGGGGAGGTTCACGGAGTGCATGCGAGCTGCCTGGGATGCCCAGAAAGATGTTTTTGTTTCCCACTTCAGGTTTCAGTCCTGAGACTACCAATTAAACCCTCCCATAAACCCTCCATTGTAGGTAGTAAAGCCTAATTTTAGATTTCCTGCTGGCCCCAGTGTCCTGATTGCTACTGGTTGGCGAGGGGCCGGCCCTGGGAGGCAGACGGCTCATGCTCTGCCATGTGTGAGAGCCTTTTCTCACATATTTGGGGTTTAGTCTTAATTCCCAGGCGGCTTTTATCTTAAGTTTCAAAAGCTTCTGAAGAATTCTGCAGCTTCCTTGGTTCTTTTTAGTGGATAACTCTGATGCAGAGAAGAAGGAAGGGGGCACTGGGTGAGGAGTGGGCATCGGGAGGAGGTGGAGGACCGGCACTGGTGGCACCTCTGCCACCTTTGTTTGCTGAGGACACAGGGGACTGCCCGTCCTGGTGATTCTGTAACTCAGCCTCTTTCTCCTGTTGGGGGCTTCTTAGGAAAACACATCCATGTTCCGAATGTTTGGTAGAACCCGTTCTTCCTTCGTCTCCCCTCTTCAATGCCAGCACCTTCCACCAGCGATGCCGAACGGCTTAGGGATTGGACGGTGTCCTGGTGACCTCCTCACGGTCTTTCTCACAGTCACAAATCCAGTGACTGCTTTTCTGATATTATTACAACAACAACAGCCCCCTTCTCGTCCTTCAGATATTTTCGGAGGTGAATCCGGAAGGTCAGTGGGTGTAGCGAAGTTAGAAGGGTGCTCTGGGTGTGAGGCAGCCCAACTCGGTTACCTACAGAGGAAAGATGAAACCCATGGGAAAGGGGTGCCTTCGCCCCGAGACTTGGCAGGGAGGATGTGCCCTGGAAACCTGCTGGTGAGTGTTTGGGTGTGTCCGTGTGTACGGGTTTACTGGCTGGAGCGTGGGTGGGGTGTGAGCTGAAATCTATACGAACAGTGTTAAAATGTTTAAAACTGACAAGTGACGTGTCTGAGTATTTTTGGACTTTGGAAGGTAGTATCCGTAGTACTTTGTTCATTGTGGAAATATTAGAACATGAAGAAAAATATTTAAATTAAATCTTTTCCACACTCAGACGTTACGGCTGTTGACAGTGATGCATTTAATTGCCAAAGAGTGGCAAATATTTTATATACACCTCCCCCCCAAATTTTTTATATTAAATATACACTTTAATACTTTGTTTTTTAACTTAGCAGCTCATTGTAAGTATGCGTCTATGTCAATAAATATGCTTAATGAATTATCTGCTTCTGCCACATTATTTAAAGACTGTCTAGGATTCCATTGGCCCCATCGTGATAGATTGAATCAGTCCTCTCTGTTGAGTATTTAGGCTGTTTCCACTTTTCTTTGTTATAAACCGAGAGTTCTCCATTGTGGCTGCATAACACAGATTCCCAGGCTCCATCACAGACCAATTGAACCAGGGTCTCTTGGGGGTGTGGCCCAGGAATCAGTATGCTCCTATTCTTTTAGGGTTGCGTGTCACTGCTGCAAACAACACTGTAGAGCTTACCAAAGACTAGGATACATTCTCAGAAGTGGAATTATGGCATCAAGGACACATGTCTTTAACTTTTTTTTCCCAAATATATTTTTATTGATTTCAGAGAGGAAGGGAGAGGGAGAGAGACATCAGTGATGAGAGAGAATCATTGATCGGCTGCCTCCTGCACGCCCCCCACCAGGGATCGAGCCCACAACCTGGGCATGTGCCCTTGAACCCAGGACCCTTGAGTCTGTAGGCTGACGCTCTATCCACGGAGACAAACCATCTATGGCTAATCTTTTGATATATACTGTCAAATTACCGTTCAGAGTAGTTTTTTTTTTTTTTAAACTAATGGTGAAAGTTGAAAAAACCTGCATGTGTATACAACACCTAATAACTACACCGAGCTGTTTGGCTTTTGCTTGGTTATTTTATACGGTGCCATGACAAAAACAAACAACTGAGCATGTTGCTAAATAGCAAAGGGGAGTTTATTGGGTGCCTTTCTCTCCAAAGGTGGTGCCTTGGTCAGAGCCCGGGGTGGACACCACAGCCCCGCCGAGCGCGGGGCAGTCCTGAGGGACCAAGCTCTAGGCCTTGTCTGGACCCTGGTCCATCCTCAGAAATCGCACGTCCGTCCATTCTATTCACTCTTGAGCTGCCCGATGTCGTTCATTACTTTTCTAACATCATTGTCATTTTTCTCAAAATCATTCACAGACAGAGTTTTCAACATCCAAAAGGACTTCCGGGCTCCTAATGAAAAACGCCTTCCCTGAGGGACGCCCTGTCCTCATAGCTGTCCTTCCATCCTTGACCTCCACATCTGTCCGTCCTGGGCTCATGCTGCTCCTTCGCGAGTCTTCCGTTGTCTGTTAAGGACGATGAGAATTTAGGTCCAGCCCCCTGCCTCCATCTCCTGACTCCCCATCCTCCCGAAGGAGATGACCCACAGTGCGGGTGAAATCAGTGTCCACCTGCAACATGACTGTGACTGTGTGAGCTGCCGGACTAAGGGGGAACCACATGGGGTGCTTGTGAGCGGGTTTCGTCTTTTCCAAGGCTTTGTATCTGGGGCTTGTGTGTTGCCTTAGTTTTTCTCTGCACTTTTCAATCAGATGCTCTGAGTTGGTAGGTGTCCTCCGCAGTCTTTCAGGGTTTTGGAGGGAGGGAGGGGAAAGACCCTCAGGAGTCCTGTGCTCTGGGCTCCAGCTCAACCGGCTGCTTGCAGGCTCGCTGCTGTCCTGGTGTCCTCGCCCCCTGGCACCCGGGGACCTCCTGTGCAGGCTCCCTGCCTGGGCGCCCTCCCATCAGCCTCGTCCTTGGTCTCGGGTGGGCGGCTTGCTTGGGCGTTCCGCTCATGTTGAGAATCATTGCCCTTGCGGCTTGGAAAGCGATGCTTCATTGATTTCACGCTGGTCTCTGTCGTGGAGAAGCTCGGTGCACCCCGGCTCCCATTTTGGGTTTTCTCTTCGTTCTTGGTGTCCTGCGACTTCACAGGGACAGTCGACTTCCTTTTACTGTGCTGGGCTCTCGGGCCCTTCGGTCTAGAATGCATGCTCCTCACTGTGGGGAGGTTTCCTGTGTTCTTTCTTTCATAATTTTCCCTTCCCTTCCTTTTTTAAAAATATGCTCTGTTCTTGGAACTCCCATTAATTAGAAGTAGAATCTCTGACTGTTTTTTTTTTGTTTTTTAGCATCTATTTATTTCTTTTAATGGATGCAATGTCTGTTCTCATCTCCAGGACATTAATGATAATTTTTTAAAGATTAAAAGCTTTTTGCTTCCTGACCTCCCATTTTGCTTTACGTTTTTGTTGTCGTTTGTTTCTGCTGGTTTTGGTCCCTGTGTCGCAGGTGGGAAGGTTGCCTCTGTCTGCAGGTCCTTGTGTGTTTGCTCACATCCAGAACGAGCCCCTGGCAGGGCCAGCTTTGGGTCCTCGCTCCGTCCCCCCCCCCCCCCCCCCATCCTGTAACTTTCCATAAATTTCCTTCTCTCCATGGCTTTACTTCCATCCACCTTTAAAGGCTTTTAGAACTTAGGAGTCATGATTCTTGTATGTAAATGGGTCGTTGCCTCTTTCCTTTTGAATAGTTTGTCTTATTACCTAATAAATACCTTTGAATAAACATTTGCTGCCTCTGAGTGGGGCGATGACCCGGACAGTACCCACCGATCTCCAAGCACGGGGCCCAGCTGTCCAGGCTGAATGCTGCCGCTAGGCCGCGGGATGGGGAGGAGCCCTCTGGATCAGCGGTCGCCCACCTCTCGGACCTCATGGGCCACCCGCGGTCCGCGGACCATTGCTTGGCGACCGCTGCTCTGGACAATGTCCCACAGACCCTCAGCGGTGGCTGAGGGTGGGGCTGGATGTGGGGGTTTCCAGGAGTCCCGGCACCGTCCTCCCTGACAGGCTCCTTCAGTGGAAAGGTCCCCTCCAGGGGCTACATGTCAGCTTTCATGGCTTCTCACTCGCAGGTGCTTCGTGCCCGGCTTGGGCAAATACCTGCAGGGAAAAGGAACAAGATGTCTGGTTTCCCCCTTAAATTATTTTAGCTGAGGAGCCCTTTGTTGGAATAAAATTGTGCATAAAGCCCAGTAGGTAAATCTGTCCCCAAAGGGTGGAAGTCTCTTGGTGGAAGCCAGTGCTCTCCTGCCCGTCCCCACCTCACCTCCCCCCGCACTGCCCCAGCCCTCCTCTTCCACTGGAGACCAGCGTGGAAGTGCTCCCTGGTCTCTTCTGCTCTTTCTCCGCTGAGAACACAGGGGCCTGTAATTGCCCAACATGGCAGAGCTTGGCGGATGGCAAAGCCGGGGCCCCGGCTCAGGACCTCACTTCCTGCATCTCCTTCCAGCCGCAGTCTGCTGTGCCAGTCACGCGTGCAGGTCAGTGGGGAGAGCCACAGGGGTCTCTGCCGCGGTGGACCACGGTCAGCCCTTAGCTCTCAGCCGTGCAGTAGCCCGCACCTGGACACAGAAAGGTCATTGCTAGTTGTGTCATCAAATGTAGTTTATGCTCAATGATTGGTTTTCAAAAATATCGCCTTGAATCCTTTTATAACAGTTTTTGGAGTTTTTGAAATGAGAACTTTTTTCCTTAAAGGAAGGCATGCCTGTGAAGTTTCCTTATGCCTTTTTCCCATTTATTTAGTTTCTATTTATCTACATATTTAATTATTTTTTGCTCTCTCAGTGTAGGTTTTCTGTTTGATTTTTAAAAAATTGTGGTTCATTCCTGCCCTGGCCCCGTGGCTAAGTTGGTTGGAGTATCTTCCTGTACCCCAAAATGTTGTGGGTTTGATTCCCAGTCAGGGAACATAAGGGAGGCAATGGATCTATGTTTCTAGATTTTTCTGTCTCTTAAAATCAATAAAAAAATACCCTCAGGTGAGGATTAAAAAATAGGGTACATTCCTTATAACTGATGAGCCAAGATTGATACATTATTATTAACTAAAGCCCATTGTTTAATTAGTGCTCACTCTTTATGTTATATGTTCTACATGCTGTATGGGTTTTGACAGATGTATAATGACATTACAGTATCATACTGAATAGTGTCACTGCCCTAGAACCCCATGCCCCACCATCTCATCCCCCTGCCCTCCCTCCCCTCAGCCCATGGCAAACACGGACCTGTTTACTGTCTCCCTAGTTCTGCCTTTTCCAGAATGTCACATAGTTGGAATCACACAATGTGTAGTCTTTTAAAATTGGTTTCTTTCACTTAGTAAAATGCATTTGAGGTCGCTCCGTGTTTTTCACAGCTCACTCCTTTCTCGAACAAATATCGAATGCACACCTACTGGGGTCGGGTGCGGTGTGAGGGTCCTTGGAGACCCTCCTGTTGTCAAGGAAGTTACAGGCACATTTGAGAGATTAGTTGGATGTCACATAATCTTCCTTCTACAATTGGAGTGAAAAGAAGGCACAGTTAATACTCATTTTGTCAACAGGCTAAGGTAGAACTGTTGGACACACTTGCGTAAGGGATCCCTTAGAGATGAGACGTGGGAAACTATGATAGGAGATGGAAAATAAATGCTGGAAAGAAGGGAGGGTTAAAGTGTTTAAGGATTTGCCCGGCTGGCGTGGCTCAGTGGCTGAGCATTGACCTATGAACCAGGAGGTCACGGCTGGATTCCCAGTCAGGGCACATGCCCGGGTTGCAGGCTCGAGTAGGGGGCGTGCAGGAGGCAGCCGGTCAGTGACTCTCTCTCATCGTTGATGTTTCCATGCCACTCTCCCTCTCCCCCTCCCTTCCTCTCTGAAATACATAAAAACATAAAAATATATTAAAAATGTCTGAGGACTTGAGAGATGACTCTGCAGCGGTGGTGCTGATGGAGAGATGCTTCAAGTGGAAGTCGTTTAACCTGGGTGTCCCGAGCCTAGCACACCTTCTAGAACTGTCTCTGGGATTTCGTTCACAGGCATTGGGTCTGGACGGCTTCCTGACTTGAGGCGGAGGACCTGGCAGGAGACAGGCGAGGCCGGGACGGCTGGGTTGGGGTGAGGGCCCAGCTACCAGGAGGTCAGAAGAGGAGTGTGAGGGCTTTATGCCTCGATGTGCAGATCTCTGCCAAAGTGGGGGGAGGAAAAGGCCAGAGATCAAGTTGCTCTAGAGTTACTAGGAGTACGTGGATTTTGTCCAAGAAAAAGGAAAGTAGTAAAAGGGAGGTCAAGATTGGGACCACGCCTTCCCTTGAAAAGGATGGGAAGGCTATAAAAGTCTTCCCAGGCTGCTAGTTACTGTGTCTCTGCTGAAAATGACATATATAGCAGCAACAGAATGTTAAATTACCACTAAAAGCAAAATTCCCTCCAGTGTGCTCTAAAGAGACCAGACATGTGGGCGTTTACTGTTACTGGTTCTTCCTGATGCCATTTTTTTTTTTTTAAAAAACCTAATTTTCTGTGACTCATAAGAACTCCCATTCTCTCTCTTGACTGAGTGAATACGTGAGACCTTGTAGTTGGCCCGTGGAATTTTCAGCCAAAGACAACCTAGTAGGGAACAAAGTGTGGGGAATGGTGCGGTACGAGGGCGCTGAGTCTTCGTCCTGGAGGGCAGGACACACGGGGAGGAGGCGAGGGAGGCGGATGCCCTGGGCCAGGCAGATGTTTGTTATCCACCCGAAATGCAAGGAATGTGCCAGGGGGTGCTTCCTGGTCTCCCCAAAGCTGAATGGAGCTCAGATTATAAGAGCTTTTTTGCATTCAGTTATTCCAGGTGTTTCAAATTCTGCAAAATGGATGGGGAGAGGCATTAAGAAAGTGATCATCAATCGTCATCTTTTTGGGTTTTCTTTTTCTTTCTTTATTTTTTTGCTTCTTTTTGCTCTGCAGCGCTTCTCAATTTAACTGTATACTTCTTCGGAGTATATGGTGACTGACTATCTTTGTGCTGCACATCCCTCTAAGGGTCTGGATTCCCTGTGTGCTGTGAAGTGAGCTTATTGAAGAAATAAGTACTCGCGTGGTCACAGTTGTTTCTTAAAGCTCCCCCTTTCTGCATGTGATCCCAGAAACCTTAAAGATTTGCAGCTTTGTGCCAGTGAACATTCGCAAGGTGATTTTTCACCTGTTGCAAAGATGGCCATCTTGTGTCGAACCCTCTGAGGAGCTGCCCCGCCCTCCTGCACAGAGGCCACACCTGTTCACAGTCCCACCCGAGACGCCCAGGCCTCCAGTTTCTCCACATCCTCACCAACATTGTTCTTTTCCGGGTTTTTATTTTTTTTTAAGTAGCCATTCCAATGGTTTTGATTTTCACTTCCCTAATGATTGGTGATGTCGAACATCTTTTCGTGTGCTTATTGGCCATTTGTATATCTTCTTTGGGGAAATATCTGTTGAAGTCCTTAGCTTGCTTGTTTTGAAAAGCCACCATTAGAAAAACACCAGTGCCCTCTCCTGTCCCTTTACAGCGGAAATGAACCCTAGCTCATGTGCTGCCCCAGTGCTGGGGTTAGGATGAGCACCCACTGGCTGGGGCTGGCCATGGAGACCTGGCGGTCAGTTCGGGAGGCAGTTCAGTGGCCTCTGGTCCAGGGGCGGAGCTTTGCAGGGTTTGCCTCAGTTTATCTGCTTGAGGGCCGAGCCAGGACAGGGACTTTCTGTCCTTCAGGGACTCCCACCTTCCGGTCCAGGGGCCACATGTCTGCCTCCTGCTGGAGAGCGTGGGAAAGAGGCGTCTGCCAGCTCTGTCCACGCTCGCCCGGGCTGTCGCGTGCTGCGAGTTGTGCACTCAGCGTGGGAGACTGGGCTCCTGAGCCGTGAATGTCATCCACTTACAAAGAGGCCGCTTTACTGGTAACCAACAATACCAGCAGCAACAACAGTAACGGTGATAATTAGTGTGAGATGGCCCTAGTCACGTATAGACAAAGCTGTGTATTGCTGCTCTCTTCCTCTCTTGATAACAGAGAAAAAAGTGACTATGCGGATAGCATCGAACAGCGATGGTTTAGGAGAAATTGTGTAAAAATACTCAGCTTAGCCTGGTGGGCCCTGGAACGTGGCAGATATTCTGAGAGCTGGGAGCATGCGGGGGGAGGGACAGGGTGGGAAGTGGGGGCGGGAGGGAGGAGGCGCTGTGCGGGCCCCTCCACGGGTGGAAGGGACCGGGTCCTGGGAGCTGCCCGGCTGGCAGACGCTGCTGCGTGCGCCGTTGATCTGTCACAGGCACGCCCTGGGGTGATGCTCTCAGCTCTGCTGGCCCAGGCGCTGAGGGGGTGCAGGTGTCTGCTGTGCAGGGACAGTGTGCGTTTCACTTCAACCCTCCCCGGTCCCGAGGTCATCACTTTCAGAGCGGATGTGTTTGTGGATCTGGGTCGTGTATGGGCCCATCAATAATTGACGGCTCACGTGGTCCCTTCGACGGCAAAGCTCTTGAGAATTTTTTTAAATGGCTGAACTCATGTGACCCTTTTAAGACTCTGTGTTTTTTGTTTCTTTATGACATGAGTGGGATTCAGTGTAGAAGAGAATTGTAAGTACAGAGAAGCAGAAGGGAGGGAAAACCACTCCCTCTCATTTCCCTATAGAGTTAGCCGCTACTACTATTTTGTTTTATTTATTTCCAGACTTCTCTGTGCATAGTTATAGAAAGTCTATAAAGTTACGTGTTGAAAAGGCACTGCGTCTCTTTCTAGCTTAGGAGTGTTACGACGTTTAAAAGTACCAAGGAGACCCGGCAAAGAGACGGGTCTAATTCACAGCTTTAAAAAGCTGGGAGAACGCTGGCTTCTCAGAGAGACAGTGAGAGTGCGTGTGTGCCCATCTCCCTGACATCCCATAATAAGGATAGAGATGTCGAATGCCACGCACTAGCTTTCGCGCGCTGTGTCACTGGGCGTGTTGTCCAGCTGCCATTTCTCTTCCCTAAGCTGGTTGAGTTCTGTTCAGATGTGTGCACCTTAAGCCGGGGCCACCTGCACAGAGCGTCCCTCTCATCGCAGCCACGCCGTCAGCTACTCTTGGAAACGGAGTGTTGGTATCCCTGGGGAGTGGTTCTCCATCTACCTTTTGGGGTTACAGACTCACCTACCATTTCCAGTAAAAAATGTTTTTATTTATTTTAGAGAGAGAGAGGAAGGGAGAGGGAAAGAGAGATAGAAACATTGATGAGAGACATCGATCGGCTGCCTCACGCCCCCTACTGGGGATCGAGCCCACAACCCGGCCATGTGCCCTGACTGGGAATTGACCCGAGAACTTCTTGGTTCATGGGTTGGCGCTCAACCATTGAGGCACGCTGACCGGGCCCAAGTAAACTTCTTTGATGCGGGTTCCCTTAAATGTCCTCCCAGTTTTATGGTTTTGCTTGTTTTCAGTGGTCGCATCCCTAGTACTGCTTCACAGGAAGCTTCCAAAGGCATTTATTTTTATATATGAAACTAATAGCCTGGTGCACGAAATTCATGCACTTGGGGCAGGGGCGGGGGTCCCCCAGCCTGGCATGTGCCCTGTCACAGTGTGGGAGCCCCGCGACCCATCGCCCCAAAGAGGTAGGCCCTGTCCACCCATCTGGGGCTCCTCAATGGATTGCCCCAAAGAGGTAGGCCGGAGCTGGGGGAGGCCTGCAGACCCCTGGGCTGGGCCGCGGTGGACCTCCGTGCACCTGTGGACACCTGGCCAGGCCCACGACAGAGAGGCCTCTCTGCCACGGCCCCGCCCCCGTCCCCTGATGCTGCAAGTCCCCGCCCGCCCGCGCCTGCTGCGCACGCAGCCTGCTGATCGGTAGTTACTGTGATGGCATCCTGACCAATTTGCATATTACCCTATTATTAGTCTAGATTATTAGTATAGATGTTAGACATCTGCTCCTGCACTTTTTCAGTGAATGCTCTTTCTTGCATATTTTGTTTGGAAATTTTTTGAAACAATGTTTTGTGTATAAAATGCTGCATAAGTTTGGATAGTTTCATTTGCATCTTTTAAATGGCATACAGTGTTTTTAGCACGTCACCATCAATGATGGCTACAAAACCGAGTTCCGTGTATGAGGGATCCTACAGGGCAGTGAGGGGTGGAGCTGGGATTCACACGCACTGCAGAGCCCCGTCCCTACCTCCGTATCAGGATGGAGGTGGAGAGGTGGTTTAGGAGGACCTGTAGGAAGGGTTTCACCTAAACTGCCTGGGGGTCAGGGGTGAGCTGATGCCTGTATGGATCTAAAGGGCAGACACAGGTTAGCCTGGATGGGCAGGGAGGAGCTTTCTGGGAAGCATAAGCCAGAGCATGCAGCCAGAGAGCTCAGTGCGTCAGGAGGTAGCCAGCAGTTCATGGGGGCTGGACCGCAGGATTTGCAGTGGGACGTGGCCAGAAATGACCCAGAAGATGGGCATGAGAGCCTCTGGCCATGTGGTGGCTCCACTCAGAGCGTTTCTCCAGGCGTCCCTATCGCCTGAAGGATGCAGAAAGCCAGGACCCTCTAATAAGTGGTCTCACTATTCACAATGAGAACCATCTCAGGAATGTTTTTATTTGATATGTGGTCACTACTCTGGGAATTTAAAAAAAGACTGTGAAATATTTGCTCAGGAGGAAATGACTCACTTGAATTCTGTTTTATCAAAGACACAGTGGAGATGCCCTTTAAGACACTAAATGGCCGAACGTTATGTTGAGTCATTTATTTGTGGAAGGATGCGTCTTGGGTTCCTCCCAGGCAGGTGACAACCCACGCCTTGGTCATGTGTTCGCCGTCAGTGCAAAGCAACATGTGTGTTTCATTTCTGAAGGGAGAGGCTCCTCAGAGCCTGGGACTTAGATCTCTGCTGTGGTGATGTGCAAAGCACGCTAACGCCTGTCAGGGCTCCGTAGAGTACAGCAACGTGTGCTGCTGTTGTGCAGGTGACAGCCGCCCCGCACGACCACACACATGAGGAGAGAAGTGACATCCTATTCTGAGCAGGATGGACATTCAGGGGGTCATGTACAAAGATCTTAGGTTTGGCTAGTCTTCTCTAATCTCTAATCCAGTCTGCACTGCAAGAGAAATGAATCTTTGTTTTTATTTCCTTTCTGCTACTTCATGAAAACTCTGTGAGTGTGTGTGTGAGTGTGCAAGTGTGTGTGTGAGTGTGTGTATGAGTGTGTGAGAGTGTGTGAGTGTGAGTGTGTGTATGAGTATGTGAGAGTGTGTGTGAGTGTGTATGTGAGTGTGTGTGTGTGTGTGTGTGTGAGTGTGTGTGTATATGAATGTGAGTGTGTATGGGTGTGAATATGTGTAAATATGTATATGTGAGTGTGTGTGAATGTGTGTGAGTGCATGTGGAAGAGAGTTTCTAGGTGAGAGTGTGTGTGTGTGAGTGTGTGTATAAGTGTCGCTGACCCCAAGTCCTACAAGCTGTTGCATCAGGCTGCCTTATAGAACTGTCTCTTACTTCTTTATCCAGAGTTTGAAGACAGTCTCTTCTCTCTGTCACTTCCCAGCATTATACACTCAGTGAATAGACGGGATGTCAGCCCCCCAAAGGCCTAGGTTGTCTGTGTTCATCTTTGTATGTAAGCAGCTCTATTGGATCAGCAATCTTGTACATGTTTGTTGAACTGAGCTACTGCAATGGATTCTGTCAGGGCAGGGTTCACAGTGGCAAAGACACGCGTGGGAGTGGGGCGGAGCGCACCGAAGCGATGTCCGAAAGTTCCAGTGGTGGACTTGGCCCACTTTGTAGCTTTGCCTTGGGCCAACCTTGCACAGCTCCCTGGATCTCTCTTAGGCTTGAGGGTCTGGCACCTTTGAGTTAGGTCTACCCTGCTTTGTAGGAACCATCTCCTGGGAGTGATAGGTTTCATGTATGCATCTGTCAGCTTTGATGTAGTAACAAACAGCCCCAAACAGCTCAGTGGCTTAGAATGACAGAAGTTCAAGGGCCAGCAGGAACCTGTGATTCCTCTGCAGGTTGCCTCCTGGAACTGGTACACTTTTACTTTTGCCTGTTTATTGCTCAAAACAAGGCACCTGGCCAAGCCCGAAGTTAATGGGGAGGCAGGTACCCTCTGCCCGCTGGACGGCAAGGGCAGGTCACGTGATGCTGAGTGGAGCTGCGTTCTCCTGTTACAGGAGGGAGGGGCTGAGGGCTGGGACAATAATCCACAGTACTCTGCCATCATTCACTTGTCACAGAAGGGGGTCCTCCCCAAAGGGCCCTGGTCAGTCCCACGGCTTCCGATACCACCATGTGCCAATGACTCCCAGGTCTCTCCATCCCTTCACACTCAGGTTCCTGTGTGCAGCTGTTGGCCTGACATCTTATTTGGATACCTAATGGGCATCTTTAAAGTCATTCCTCCCACAGTCCTTGCTCTCTTACTGAATGGAGAAAACCCTCAGCATCATCTTTAGCTCTTCTCAGGAGGCCAGGATACAGTTGTTAGAGTGTCTGAGGCCCGTCTGACTGATAATTCTGTGCTTAGGCGCATGTGTGTGGGTGGTCTCCAAACAGATCCAACTTTTTCACACCTGTCATTTCAGCGCCAAACTGACCAGCCTGCTGTCCACTCCCACCCAGACGCTGCCATAGGAAACTTGCCTTAGCCCCGGACTAGGGGGCAGAAAGGCCCGCCCTTGGCCAGAAGTGAGCCGTGGAGTCCACCGGTGAACCCACATCTTTTTGTCTCCAAAACGCATGCTTTTCTCACAACTCAGATGCCATGGGTAATGCCAGCTGCCTGGGGCATCCTTCACATCTTGGCGATGGAACATTTTAATGGTTCAGAATCTCTATTTTTTAATTTATTTAAAAAAAAAAATCAAATTCTGACCTGTGAGACAATGCAGCCTGTATGTTAAAATAAACAAAACCGGTGTTCTTTCTCCTTGGTCGTTTGCACGCTGCGGTAGAGTTCCAGGCCAGCGGCTACAGGCTGAGGAATGCGCTGGGGCTTTGTAGCCAGAAGCCAGAGGTCCGTCTGGCTCCCGCGCACGGGCAGCGCGTTGGATTGGCATTGTTTTGAGTCCTTGCAGTCATGAGCAAGAACAAAAGAACAAACCATAGCTTTTACGCAGCACAGCTTCTTCTCCCCGCTCCCTCCCCAAATCAGACCGAAGCCACGCTGACCACATCAAACCAGACCAAACAGCCGCCTAGCGGAAGGTCCTTGCTGAAGACACCGGGTCGTGTCGAGGGAATACAATGCTGATTTATGGGTTCTCTCCCTCTCGCACTCACCGTGCTGCTTGACAGAGGGGACTCCGCCCAGACACTCGGACGGAGGCAGAACTTTCGCTTGGCTGCGGTCTGCAGATTGTCAGCGGGCTTTTTCCACCGCATATTTCCCCTTCAGGGGTGTCAGGCCTTTGGAGTTGGAATAACACTAAGCACGTTCAAGACTCACCCGGAGACGGAGACGGCAAGCTTCATCAGGTGTCTCCCTTCCTCTCGGGATCGATGCCGACAATTAGACCCTCACCTACGTGTGCTCCCCCCTCCTTTGTTTAAGTTGGTATTCTCATAATAACCATGATGGATTATGTCCCGGGATAAAATTAATGCTCACAGTGCTGCCAAGTGATGGCAGCGATGCTCCTGTAAGCCAGGATGCCATAAATTCACCGGTACCGCGGCCCGCTGGGATGGGGCGATAGCTCGACTAGCTAATTTATGAAGCCATAAGGCTGCTCATAAATTCTGGCCTCGTCAACGGTGTGTCAGGCCCTGTAGATGGAAATATAATGGATTCACCCAGCACACCGTGCAGCGCCGCCTCGGCCATCCCCATTGGCTGGGATCTCAGGGGAGCTGCCTCAGGTTTGCCAGAAGGTCTCCTGCACCAGTTTGTTTCTCTATGGGGAGGACTGAGGGCCACAGTTCTAATGAACCATGAGGCCGGGGAGTGACGTAGGCTAGGATTGCAGCGAGATTCCGTGGGAGAGGGAAGGGAGGAGAAGGGAAGAAGGGAGAGGACGGGGAGGGGAGAGAGGAAAGACTGGGTGTCAGAGAAGATATTAGTGCCCGAGCCTCTTCTCTCAAACCCCAGGTGTGGGGGCCCTAATTCCAGACCCCGGGGTCTTAGGCTCTAGCTTAGCACCTGGGCTGCCCGAGGGACAAGGGGCAACTGGGTCTGCAGGTAGCGGCTGGCATTGGTCCACCTTGGAGAAGTCAGGGGAGCGTAGGCAGCAGGGGCCATGCATTTGATGGGCTGTGGACTACCGGGCAGACCCAGGAGTCTCCCCGCTCCCCCAGCTCTGCAGGACCCGCGTCGAAGTCCGTCTCCTTCGTGTCGTAGGGTCCTCTCCTGTTCCTTCCTGGGCGCTCCTTCCTCAGACACTGACTCTGAGTCATTCGATTCTTGCTCAGTGTTCAGAACTGGGCTCCCCCCTTTAGCACAGACGGACTCACTCAGCTGTGTCTGCCATCCTGGGGGTGAGTATGAGTTTATTCTCATTAGAGAGTTGGTGACCCTGAGGCACGAAGCAGTCACTCGGCCAGGAGCGGTGGGAGGACTGGAACCCGCCTCCGTGTGCTTAATCCCGGCAGCTCTGCCTCCCATCTCGGGCCCTGGGTGCTTTGCCGGCACAGAAGGCCAGGCGGGGTGGTCCCGACGTGACCACGGGGAGGAGAGGTGCCCTGACTCTGTTAGGGACAGAGTACCTGCCTTGTCCATGGGCCATCGCCTTTCTCTGGAGGAGTCTTCTCAGGGCTCAGCATCATCCATTTTATTCCGTTAGTGTCTTAAGTTTGGTATTTTCCTCCCCCAAGTGTGGGAACTCGCTCATTCCTGTGCGCTGTTTCCTTACGGTGATCTGAAATGTCACCGACTAGGCCTCTTGCTTTTGGGGCCAAAGAATGTCTGGTAGAGTCCACCTGACCTGAGTGGCTCCGTGCTCACCGCTCTGTGCTACTTTTTCATGGCTGGGTGTGATTGGAAGGGACACGCATTGTTTTGCCGACTTCCGGTCCTGAAGTTGGCTGTCTCCACTCTTCCCTTCTGAGCGGACCTGTTTCTTCTAAGATGATCTTTGGGCCCTGTGCTTGCACAGGCTGCAAGGTCACTGTCACCACCCCAAGCAGCTCACACACAGGGTCTACCCCCTCCTTGGCCCTCAGCCTCTGGCCAGGGCTGGGTTGTCACATTTGTTCCTGCGTTTCTCACAGGTGGCTTTGACTTGATGGTCTGTACCCTTTTCTTGGTTTTAAAAAAAAATATGTTTTTGATTGTAGAGAGGAAGAGAGAGGAAGAGAGAGAAACATCCATGATGAGAGAGAATCATTGACTGGCTGCCTCCTGCACGCCCCACACTGGGGATCGAGACTGGAACCTGGGCATGTACCTGACCAGGAATTGAACCGTGGCCTCCTGGTTCATAGGTCGACGCTCAACCACTGGGCCACACCGGCTGGGGTACCCTTTTCTAACCTGGCTGCTGGTGGTCCCGCCTTGTCCTCTCACATGGACAGGTGAGCAGGAGTTGTTCATGGCACATGGACCTTGTGCCCACTCCTCATGCATCCTTTCCGTGGCTGCTCCTGGCGGGCTGGAGGCCAAGAGGCCCCTCCCTCTGCGTGCTGTCACCTGTGGGAATAAACAAGGCTCCCGTCATTGCAACTTAGCTCTGGAGACGGGTTTCTCCTTGTACATCCTCAGCGTGGACTCTGAACCGGCCGTGAAGGTGACAAAGGCGGCACATGACAGCCCGCTTCAGCCTGACAGGCATGTCGGATGCCTGCTACGGGCGGGAGCAGGTCAGAGGCGGAAGGACGCCTCGCCCCGCCTCCTGGGACAGGGGCTGCTCCGTCACTCCGGTCGGGGTTGGACTAGGAGCGTGTTCTCGGATCTGCAGGCTCCTATGGGATGCGTATCACGAGGTGAGGGAGGTTAAAGAAAGCAGTGTGACCTGCTGTGTTTACTTCTTCTTTAAAAAGTCCATCAAGACCACCGAAGTGAAGGCATGGGTGTATTTTTAAAGAAAACTCTAAATTTATTAAACCCTGTTTTCCTAAATGTCCCAGGTGGACGATGGCGTGTGGAGAATTCCCAGGAGTGGGCAGGTGGCTGCCGGCCCTCCCCCCTCGGTTCCGGGAGAGGCTGCTCGTGGCCTGTGTGCAGGGCCCTCTGTGTCCGTCCCAGACCCACTTGGCTGGGCCGGGGCTGCAAAGGAACCGGGCTCTGTGCTGGGGTATGTTGCCCACCCCCCATCCCCTCTCCGGAACAGCTCTTCCCAGAGAAATTTTTCATGAAATCTCTTTATTTAAGACATATTTATGGTACCGTCCAGTATGAGAATTGGAAGGACCTTGAGGCCGTGTGCCAATACCCATGAGGGAAAAGAGTGACATTTACAACAGGCAGCAGTGGCGTTACCCCCAGCTGGGCTTCTCCAAGTGGGGTCACTCGGAAGCGGGGTGTGGAGAAGCAGAATGTGCTGTGACTCCCTAGGTCTCTTTGCTAGAAATTCAGGCAGGTGATTTTATGAGATGCTGTCTGTCTGTCTGTCTGTCTGTCTCTCTCTCTCTCTATATATATATTAAATGTTTTTTAATTGATTTTAGAGCGAGTAGAAGGGAGGGGAGAGAAAGAGAGAGAGAGAGAGAGAGAGAGAGAGAGAGAGGCATTGATTAGAGGCCACCTCCTGCAAGCTCCCTATGGGGCTTGGGGCCCACAACCTGGGCATGCACCCTGACTGGGAATCGACCCAGTGACCTCTTGGTGCGATGCTCTGCCCACTGAGCAACTGGCCAGGCTCTCAATATATTTTGATGAAAGGTTGACCTTAGGTGAAAGGACCACCTCGTCGCTTCCTTTGGGAATCTCCAGGGAGTTTCTTGGTGTTCTGAGTGTGGCATTTTTAGAATCTTTGTTTTGGCTCCTAAGAAAATTTGGAAATCAGAACTGATTTAAATAAAGAGCCACCTCCATGACCTGAACGGCATCTTGGCTGTGTTTCAGCCCTCCAAGCAGTGCTTACAGCAAAAGTGAAGGGGGAGGACCCACTCCCTCTCCTCTTGTGATGGCTGATGGGATGTGTCCGCTTCACGGGGCCACAGGGTGCCCAGGTGTTTGGTCAGACATCGTCTGGGTGTCTGTGCGGGTGTTGGTGGATGAGTTGCTGGACTGACGAAGCAGATTGCCCTCCTACTGGGGGTGGGTCTCATCATATTAGTCGAAGGCCTACGTAGAACAGGAAGCCCGATTCTCTCCTGAGTCAGAGGGAACTTCTGCCTGATGGCACTGAGCTCAGACATCTGTCTTTCCCCACCTTTGAACTTGAACCGAGACACCAACTCTTAGGTGTCGATCGAGCCAGCTGGAACTTGCACCATCGGCACCCCTGGGTCTCCCGCCTGCTGGCTACAGATCTTGGGTTTTCTGAGCTTCCGTAGCATGTGAGACAACTTTTTATAACAAGTCTCTTCTCACACACACACACACACACACACACACACACACACACCCCTGTTGTGTGTGTCTCTGGAGAAGCCTGACTCATACGGCTCTTACAGTTTGGGTGTTTCCTGAGCTGACTTAAGCTCACTTTCTGGAAACTCCTTCAGTTCAGTTCAACTCAGCAGACATCTACTGACCATGTCCCGTGTGCCCGAGGACCGTGCTGTAGGCGGAACGCACTGTGCCTGCTCACAACTGAGTATGGGCCCCAACCCATGCTCCTACCATCTCCCTCCCCTGTTCTCATATTCACCAGAACGTCTTATCTGAGTCCCAGTTCAAATTTATGCCAAATTATTGAGATGAAAATAGTTTAGTGTGTTAATAATAATTTATTCATTTACTAACTTTATTTTTAAAATATATTTTTATTGATTTCAAAGAGGAAGGGAGAGGGAGAGAGAGATAGAAATATCAGTAATGAGAGAGAATTATTGATTGACTGCTTCCTGAATGCCCCACACTGGGGATTTAGTCTGCAACCTGGGCATGTATCCTGACCGGGAATCAAACCTTGACTTCCTGGTTGATAGGTTGATGCTTAACCACTGGGCAACACCTGCTAGGCCACTAAATATTTCTTAGTGCCCACTGTGTGCCAGGGGTTATGCCACACACAAGAGAAGCCACAGCGACCCATATACGCATGACGGCAGTGGCCACCCCGTTGGGGAGGGTTGCTGGCCGTTACCAGCTCCCAAGAGCTGAGAGTAGGCATCTCTCCCCAGCTCTGCATCCAGTGACATCTCATTGGGGCTGGAGGTTGGCCAAGTGGGAGTATTTACACCATGGAAATTGGCTGTTGCTACAAATTGGGGCTTTTTGTCCAAGAAACAAACAACACTTTACCCGTATACTACTGCTTCCATCTTGCATTCTAACAGTCTGCTATCATTGATTATGAACAGTATTGTTTAATATTCTTCTGTTATTCCTATAATATAACTTATTTATCTGGCTCTGTACTTGCCAGATGCTTTACAGAACTTGTCTCATTGTCTTTATAACTCCCTCAGCCGGTTTCCACTGATGAGACTCAGAGAAGCTAGGAACGTAATGGAACTCACATCGACAGTACACGTCAGGGACAGGACTGGAATTACCCCGCCTTCACAGCCTGGGACCCCACCCTCTGTGCTCTGCTGCCTCCTGCCACTTTGTGCCTTTTTGTTGTTGTTAATCCTCACCGGAGGATATTTTTTCCATTGATTTTTTTTAGAGAGAGTGGAAGGGAGGGGGAGAGTCAGAGAGAAATATCACTGTGAGAGAGACACATCGATTGGTTGCTTTCTGAGCTCCTCCTGACCAGTGATTGGTGACGAGTTACAACCGCCCCCGACCGCGACAGGCATGGAGCCTGCAACTGAGATACACGCCCTTGACCGGAATCGAACCTGGGACTCTTCACTACCACAGTTGGATGCTCTAGCTACTGAGCCAAACTGGCGAGGGCCCATATTGTGCCTTTTTAACAGGTGCCTTCCACACGTACAGGGGTGTCACCTAAGAGAATAGGAAGTTGGGGACTTCGCAGCCCCATGACAAGTCAGTTTGGAGCATGTTGTATTCAGATAATCATTTTCCTCAGCCAGATAATCGAGCACCTCTCAATTTAATTTACATCCCCTGGCATTTTATCCGGTGGGGAGGCAGCAGGGGTTGTATGGGCAGCACTGGCAGGGACAGATTCTACACGTAGTTCATTTATGTTGGTGAAGTGTGTAGTGAACGGCAAAGGCGTGATTTCACGGTGCCTCTCTGCTTCTTGTCATACTGGGCAATCTCACTCCGAAAATCCATTCACTGGCCAGTGGTGGGATCCTGAATTAATAATGATGAAACAGATAAGCATGCTGACATGTCACTTCCGAGACACACTTACCTGTGAGTCACAGGCAGAACTGGACACCCCCAGCCACCCCCTGGGAGAGGTGTCCCAGGCATCTCACCAGAATAATGTCCATGGATAGGCTGGCTCCCCAACCAGAGACACTGCTGGGCCAAGCTGAGAGCGCTCGGTTTTCTCCATCACTTTCCGATCACATATGTCAGCCTTCCCCTCCCGGGTGTCATCTGCGTAAGGAGGGGCCTGGGCAGCCAACTGGTCCAGCCCTCAAGGATGTCACTCTTCAAGGACACAGGCCTATTCGGCTGCTGCTCTGCCACCTTCACTGGTGGTTTCATCCCAACGTCCCAAGGTGGCTGCCCGCCGGCGACCTTGACTGTTTTTGATAAAAGAAGGAGGAAGATGTCATCACAAGGAGGAAGGGCAGGGTTTAGGGCAGGAAGGTCAGGCTTCCCTAGGAACCCTGAGAAGATGACCCTTACATCTCCTCGGCCCCGCCCCCTCACATGGCCACACCCACTTGCAAGGGAGCCTGGGCCAGGCCATTTTCCCTGAGGGTGTTGCTGCCCCAAACAACCTGGGCTCTCCTGGAAGGACGAGGGGGAGGGGGGATGCTGATGAGGCATTTGTGACGCCAGCTTTCTCCCCTCCGTCACATTGCTCCCATGGGCCTGAGGAATGGGTAAAACTGGTTTTCCTCATTGTAACGTGTGTTTTATTATTATTCTGGGGAGGGAGGAAGGAGCTGGAAGGAAGGTAGGGCTTTGGGCTCCGCATGCAGATACGTGTCGATGAGCTGGCCTTCTTCCATTGCTCATGGAACTGCAGGGAAAACTCTGTCCCTGAGCCTCGCTTCCTCAGTTGTCCACCGAGCAGAGCGAGAGGGTCTCCAAGGTCCTGAAGGCCATGGCTCTTGGTTTTTAAAGCTCCTTCACTCAGACGGCGGGAGGCAGGTGATGAAGATGCTGATGTCCTGAGTTGACATGGTGCCTTTTTTTTAAAATTTAAGTTCGTTATTGTTTAATGTAGTACATAAGTCTCCTTTCCCCCCATTGACCTCTCCCCAGCCGCCCCCAGCTCCCAGTACATCCGCTCACCCCCCCCTTCTGTGTCCATTGGTCATGCTCATATGCATGCATAGAAGTCCTTTGGTTGGTCTCTTATCCCCTCACCCCCCGCCTTCCCTCACAGGTTGGACAGTCTATTCGATGCCTCTATGACCCTGGTTCTGTTTTTGTTCATCCGTTTATGTTGTTCATTATATTCCACAAATGAGTGAGATCATGTGATATTTATCTCTCTCTGACTGGCTTATTTCACTTAGCATAATGCTCTCCAGGTCCATCCATGCTGTTGCAAATGCTAGAAATTCCTTCCTTTTTACAGCAGCATAGTATTCTGTTGTGTAGATGTACCACAGTTTTCTAATCCACTCATCTGCTGATGGGCACTTGGGCTGTTTCCAGATCTTAGCTATTGTAAATTGTGCTGCTATGAACATAGGGGTGCATAGATCCTTTCTGATTGGTGTTTCTGGTTTCTTGGGATATATTCCTAGAAGTGGGATCACTGGGTCAAATGGGAGTTCCATTTTTAATTTTTTGAGGAAACTCCATACTGTTCTCCACAGTGGCTGCACCAGTCTGCATTCCCACCAGCAGCAAAGGAGGGTTCCTTTTTCTCCACATCCTCTCCAGCACTTGTTGTTTGTTGATGTTTTGATGATAGCCATTCTGACAGGTGTGAGATGGTACCTCATTGTTGTTTTGATTTGCATCTCTCGGATGATTAGTGACTTTGAACATGTTTTCATGTGTCTCTTGGCCTTCCTTATGTCCTCTTTCGAAAGGTGTCTATTTAGGTCCTTTGCCCGTTTTTTGATTGGATTGTTTATCTTCCTTTGTTCAGTTGTAGGAGTCCCACTGCATGGGAGCATATATTTGCCAATTGTGTCTTGCGGAAGCTTGGTCAGCAGGACTGCCCAGGGCTGGCTGTGGAGGCGAACCTGAGCCTGTTGTTGGGTGTGGAGGGTCCCCTTCTAGGTAGAACCTTCCTTGTCTCTCGAGAGCCCCGGCACCTCTTGCCTTTCCCGATGACACTTCAGGGCCCTGTGTCCCCTCGCTGTTTCTCCAGTTTATCCAGTGGTGTGGGTGTTGGTGGGAATGGGTCGGAGGAGAAAGAGGGAAGGAGAGGGGCCTGTCGCTTGCTCATCTTCCTGATGAGCAGTGGAGAGCAGCTGCCCGCGGGTGCATTGCCCGCTGCCTGTGGGAACAGTGAGTTTGGGAGAGGGCTCCTCTGTCCTCAGGGAAATCGTGAACACCCACAGCACCAGGAGGGCGAGAATTCCTGCTCATTAGCTCATCACTAGGACCGCTTCTCATTTCTGTTGGAACGTGGTCCCTGGCTGCTTCCGGGACTGGCTCAGCGTTAATGAGTTCATCCAACAACCGACGGCGGCGAGGCTATAGGATTTCATGTGCTAGCTGAAGATTTAAGTAGTTCTTTAGAGAAAACGGAGAAAGGCAAGGGGACATTGCAGAAGGGACATAGAGGACTTAATGTGAGCAGACGCTCTTGATGTAGATGAAGTCGGCCCATTACACGTGATCTTAGCCTTCTAACAATATCAGGGTGGTCTGAAGGAGCCACTGTGTGGGATAGAAATTGGGAAATCTTTTAAAGTCCGATAAAATATTAAAGTTTAATATGCTTTCATCCAAAAGCTACTCCCATTGCCCTGGCCGGTGTGGTGCAGTGGTTGGAGCATCAGCCCACGCACTGAAGGGTCGCAGGTTCGATTCCCAGGCAAGGGCCTGTACCTGGGTTGCAGATTTGATTCCTGGCCCCAATCAGGGCATGTGTGCGTCTCTCACATCCGTGTTTCTTTTTCTCTCTCTCCTTCTCCCTCCTCCTTCCCTCCCTTCCTTCCACTCTCTCTAAAAATCAGTGGAAAAAATATCCTCGGGTGAGGATTAACCAAAATAAACAAAAAACCCCATAAAACTCCACAAAGCTATTCCCATCATTTTATTTCTAAAAAGAAAAATAAGAAAGAATGAAAGAAAAAAATTAGTCCAAATGAATTACATTTTCAGGAAGCCATTTTTGCGACGACTTCTAAGTTTGCAATATTTTAAGCTTTTGTGAACCGGGATTCTCCATGGCGTGCTGGGCCTTGGGATGGTGTGTGTGTCCTTGGCTGGCGTCGGCCGCTGTCTTGAAATGTCACCCACATTCCTCCTCCTGTTTATGAGCTGGAGTCCATGGAACTTAACTGGAGAAAAATGGCTCAAAATGTCTCCAGCTCAGTTTTGTTTATTTAAAAATCAAAGCCATTGGCATTTTGACTCAGGAAAGAAGGATCACACAAAATCCTTTCTTTCCCGCCTGGCACTGATTTCACAAACCAGAGGACAGAGGGTCCCCCCCGTCCCACCCCCCTGCTTCCATTTTGTATCCGACTTCCATAATTCAGTGACCAGATATTTATTGCTTATTAATGACGTGCCACGCCCTGTTCCCGGTGCTGGGGACATAGCGGCGAGCAAAGCAGACTCAGGTCCCTGCCCCAGGAGCGTCCATTCCCCCGGGGAGACAGTCACAGATAAGACAAACAGGCAGGCCCTGGCCGGGGTCTCAGGTGGAGCATCATCCGTACCCCAAAAGGTTGCAGGTTCAATCCCCGGTCAGGGCACATACGTAGGTTGCGGGTTTGATTCCGGTGGGGGTGCTGACAGCGATGTTTCTCTCTCTCTTTCCCTTTCCTCTTTCTCTAAAAATCAATAAAAACATGTCCTCGGGTGAGGATAAAAATGTAAGTAAGATGAGCAGGGAGAGGCCTGATGGGGTGGCAGAGAGTACTAAGGAGAAGACGCAAGCAGCGGCCGGGAAGAAAGGAAGTTGGGGCTAGGGTTTGTGGAGTGGCCAGGAGTGGGCGGAGTGACACTTGAGTGACGGCCTGTAGCGGGAGCATCGGCTATTTGGGGAAAGAACATTGCAGACAGAGGGAACAGCCAGTGCCTTCTGAGAGTGAGGAGCAGAGCGGAGGCCAGTGCAGCTGGACAGGGCTGGGGAGGAGTGGAGATGAGGTCAGAGAAACCAGGGGGCTGATCACCAAGGGGCTGAGGGCCCTGTAAGGACTCGGTCTATGTTTTATTTTTGTTTTCTAAATTATTTATTGTCTAAAGTATTACATAAGTCCCCTTCCCCAGCCGTCCCTCCCCTCCCCCCAGCACTGTTCTCACCCCCTCCTGTCTGTGTCCATGGGTTCTACTTATATGCACTCAAACAAGTCCTTTGGTTGATCTCGCATCACCTCCTCTGGATGGTCTGTTCGATGCTTCTGTGTCTCTGGATCTATTTTAGGTCATCAGTTGATGTTGATTGTATTCCACAAATGAGTGAGATCATATGATACTTAACGGCCTGTGGTTTTAATCTCAGGGAGATGGGGAGCCCGGCCCAGGGTTTGGGTATCGGGAGGGACGGGATATGTATGATTTCAGGAGGGCAGGCCGGTTGCTGTGTGGACGGCAGTTCCAAGGTTTGAAGCAGGGAAGCCGGGAATCGTCCAGATGAGAAGTGATCAGGGCTCGGACCAGGCCATGGCCCTGGAGGCGGAGCGGGCGTGGCTGGTCCTGGATGAAGTTTGGATGTGTGGCTTGTGGCGTGAGAGGAGGCGAGGAACCAGGAGGAAGCCAGCGTTGGGGTCTGAGCGCCTGCGGGGTTTGTGTCCGTTTCCCACCGCCCCTCAGTCCTGGTGGGTCCTGGGTGAGAGGCACGGGCGGGGCTGGGACAGGGTGAGCTTTCTCATCTGAGCGCTTTTCTCTGAAGCTTCTCTCCTTCCTTAGGGAAGCACGTTCTCCCTCTTTCAGCCTCTCCCCGCTCCTCCTCACTCTCCTCCCCCCTCCTTCCCCTCCTCCTCCTCCTCACCTTCCTCCTCCTCCTCCTCTTTTTCCCCCTCCTTCTCCTCCTCCTCTTTTTCCCCCTCCTCCTCCTCCTCCTCCTCCTCCTCCTCCTCCTCCTCCTCTTCCCCCGCCTCCTCCTCCTGGCCTGGGACCAGGTGGGGAAGCGGGTCCGTGCTCTGGGCAGAGGCCCGGCTCTGGGCTCTGGACGGAAGCGCCGGCTGCCAAGATGCGAGTTCCTGTGTGGTCGGAGCAAGGCGGGTGCCATTCCTGAGGTTTCCTTCTCACACCACAGCGCAGAGCGAGGGCTCGGATCAAAAGTTCATTGTCCTTAAGCGCCGGTACAATTGCAATTCAATATGGCCCGCCTCGTCCGCACGCAGGGTTTTCATCGAAACTTCGAGGAATCCACCCCCACGGCTGCGTGCACACGGCTGGGCTGTCAGACGGGGTTTGCTGGCGAGGCGCTGGGCGGCAGGGAAGCCAGCGTGCGGAGGGGGATGAGGGCCAGGAGGCTGCCAGGCCCGAGCAGGCGCAGGCAGCTGGCGGCTGCACATGGGCCCTCCACCTGGGCCTGGCGGGAACCCAGCCTCCCTGTGGGGCAGCATCCTGTTCTCCTTTCTCCCCGGCCCCTCTCCTTGGGGCTGGGAGACCCGGGTATGGGCTGCCGGCAGTCACTGTGTGTGGAGCGCTGGTGACAGCACTTTCGTGCCAAATCCCCGAGCCCTGGGGGGCTGTCACGTCCCTCCGTCCCCTCACCGTGGCCTCCGGTCTGTCCTCCGGCGGAAGGGCGCTGAGCCCGGCTCAGAGGAGCAGAAGCCGGGCTAGAACCGTCCTGAGCATCTGGCCGGCTTTTCTAGGGTCAGATTCTGTGCATTGAAATACACGAAAGCCCGGTCATAATAACAAGCAACAAAAAGTCTGTGTCTGCACCGACCGCATCTCACAGAGGCCGGCACCGAGCTGTGGAGTTCCCTTCGGGCTCTTTTGAGAGAAACAGCTCACAAAGAGAGTCAGCGACTCGTTTTTATGCCTCTAATCCCATCGCTCCTCCTCCACTCCTGTCAGGAAATGGGTGTGAAGGCTTCCTGCTCACATCACTTTCTTTGCATGTATGTGCCACGCATCACACACACACGTGCACATGCACACACATGTATTCCAGAAATGCATCATGGTTTCACACAAACAGCATTATTTCATACAGGTCCTTTCTGTGATTTGCTTCCTCACTCAACATGATGTTTTAAGACTCACTCATAGCGATGCATGTAGGTCTAGTCCAGTGATGGCAAACCTTTTGAGCTCAGCGTGTCAGCATTTTGAAAAACCCTAACTTAACTCTGGTGCCGTGTCACATATAGAATTTTTTTGGTATTTGCAACCATAGTAAAACAAAGACTTATATTTTTGATATTTATTTTATAAATTTAAATGCCATTTAACAAAGAAAAATCAACCAAAAAAATGAGTTCGCGTGTCACCTCTGACACGCGTGTCACAGGTTCGCCATCACTGGTCTAGTCCATGTGCTGAAATGCGTGGCGGCTCAGTTGTAATTATTGCAGAGTTTCACTGGACTCGTAATTATTTTGAAAATTCCTTTTTTGGTTCACAAGCCCCTTTTCTGAGACGTTTGGGACTTCCAGCCGTGGTTCGCTGTGGTGAGAGTGCGTTGTGGGAGCACCTGTTCTTTAGCATTCGTGGATTATTTCTTAGGGGATCCCTCCCTGCCTGGTCAGTTTTCTCAGGTCTTCCGCACGGGCCTGAGAAGAATGCGTGTATTTTATTAGGGGCTGGACTCTGTTAACGCCTGTTAGAGCTGGAGGATCACTGAGCTTTCCAACCGCTGTGTCACTGGCGAACGTGGCGGCCTTTCCACTCCGCCTGCATCCGCGTCTCCCACACCCCTTACTGCTCTCGCAGGTAGAGCCAGGATCTTTCCAGTCTCCATCCATCGTTTAGAAGTCCGGTCTAGTCTAATGAAAAACTCTCCCATGATTTCGCCCTCCCTTCTCCCTAAGTTGCCCCCCAAGGCCTGAGGGACGGGCTCTGAGGATATTGATGGGAGGTCTGTTCCATCATTCATTCCCCCGCTGGTTCTGGCTCCCTGGTTCTCCCCAGCGTGTGGGTGGGTCTCATAGGATGACACGAAGTGCCTGGCGGCCTCTGTGGAAGCTTGGCTGTCCCTCTTGGCCCTCTGGGTGGCAGCCCCTGTATGAGTGTGTCAGGGCGACCTGAGGTTCCTAGGAGTGGGGGACCCCTTGGCCTGGTTGCTTCCAGGCTCCCTCAGCTTGTCCTGGTGGGCACCCCATTGAGAGGCAGCCCTTATGGGTTCCAGAGTCCACTCTGTATCAGCAGGACCTTTCAAGACTCCACAGCGTGCGCAGGACACGTATCCATGACCCGGCCCCCGGCTCCTGTTGAAACTGGCTGGGGGCCCTTCAGTCACCCATTCATAAACCCGGGCCCCAGTGATTCATGTCTCTCTTCAGAACGTGGGGTGTCAGACTCCTCCCTGGTCTTGGCTGGGTCACTAAACCTCAGGTAACAGGTGAAGTCTCTTATAGCATCCTCTGAGAACCATTCACACGGATTTTCTTGCCAGCTGGATCTAGCAGTTTTGGAGGAAGTGGCCTTTTCTCTCTGTTACATGTAGTAGATTTCTCTTCATAATGCTGTTACCTTTTGTGTATCGTGTTTTGAGGCTCTGTTGTTGGGTGCATACAGCTTCTGGTTATATGTGAAGTATATCATTTCCTTTTTGTCATTAAACATTGACCACCTTAATCCCTAATAATGAGTTTTGTCTTAAAATCTATTTTTTTCCTGATAGTAAAATTGCTACTCCAACTTTTCTTTTGTTAGTGGTGAGCTGCTTTCTTGGTTTATCAGGAATACCTCTTTCAACAAATTTATGTGAAACCTTTCTATTCATTTATGTTTTGGATATTTCTGTCATAAACAGAATATAACTTGGGTTTTCAAAATCACCCAAAGTGAGAATGATTACTTTTCTACAAGTGATCTTAATCTATATAACATCTATATATATAAAAGCCTAAGCGACCGTTCCACCATTTGACCGTCCAACTGGTGGCTATGATGTGCACTGACCATCAGGGGGCAGATGCTCAATGCAGGAGCTGCCAAGCTGCGGTGACTTGGCAGCTGCAGTTCTTAGGTGATGCACCTGAAACCAGAGAGGAGGGAGCCCATTTCCTGGGTGCATAACCTGAGAACCGCCCTCTCGCTATCCGGGACCCCTTGGGGGATGTCAGAGAGTTGGTTTCAGCCCAGTCCCCGCAGGCCGGGCTGAGGGACCCCATCGGTGCACGAATTTGTGCACCGGGCCTGTAGTACATTTATAATGTAGTTACAACATATATATATTTGTATTTTTACTGTTAACTTACTTTGTACTTCCCATTTTTACTTCTTTTCTGACTTTATCAAATTACTTATTCCTCCTTTCACACCTACAGGTTTTGGAATGTATACATTCTAATTTTAGTCAGTTTGGGCTCCTCCTACACTTTTACAGTTATTTACCTAACGGTGTTGGAAGTTAAGCAATAGCTCAGCCCTCTTTCCATACAGTCCAGGGCTCATCTCCATCCCTCCTCCCATCTCTCACATTGTTGTTGCTTAGTTTCCCAGTCCTGCTTGGCTTTAAAATCCTTCTAAAAGGGACCATTATTATTATATTTAATTATTTTAGTGTTTCTCTGGGTTTATCAACTACTTACTAACTTGTATGCCTTTGCTTCTTGAATTAATTTTTTTTTTTCCTCTCTGGGCTTAATTTTCTTGTTGTTCTTTAACTAAAAGTCTATGAGTGATAAACTCTTTCTGTGTTCCCCTCCACTTTTCTTCAGTTTGCCCTCATTTGAATGCTCATTTCGCCTGACAGTTAGGCAGGTCACCCGCATTTTCCCTCAGCACTTTGAAAATGTGATTTTATTGCCTTCTGGCGTCGGCTGCCGCTGCTGAGAAATCTTGTCTCCATCACATTGGCTCCTTTGTACATAATCTCCTTTTTGTCCTCTGGTCACTTTTAATACTTTCTCTTTTGTCTTTGATGTTTCATTGTGAGATGACTAGATGTGGATTTCATTATATTTCTTTTGCATTGGATTTCTTTATTATTTTTTATTCTGAAGTCTTATTTATTTCCTCAGATCTGCTTTTTATTCCCCCCCCCCCCAAGTGTCTGTAATATTTCTTACCTTCCATTTTTACTATTCACTCATTATGGAAATCCTGATAAGCATTGGAAACTGCATTCCAACCCTGTCCCCCATTTTTTTCTTTCTAGATAGTTCACTACTTTTTCCCATCATTGATGAATAATTGACTTTTAAATTTGTTATATTTTTCATTTCTGGAAGTTGTCTTCAATTCTGTCTTTAATTGGTTTATACTGTCCTGCTTCTCATGATGGTATTACTTTTTGAAAAGTAATGTTAAGTTCATTTTGTAGACTTTTTGGGTTTGGTGTTTTAGAAATTCAGAATGTTTGGGGTGTCAATCCTCCTCCTTTTGGCACCTACTACATCTGCTAAAATGTATTCATTTTAGTTTCTTCTTCATGGTCTTGTCATATTTTCTTGTGAGCTCATCTTTAGTGGAGCTTACTTATCTATCCATCCTGGTACAAACTATAGATAATAGGTAACAAGGGTGTGGTTTGGATTTCTCACAGACAACTTTTTTTTTTTTGGCATATGGCCTCAGGCACATAGCAAGCTTTCCTGCTATAGTGGGTGCCAGTCCTCCCTCTCCTGCTTTTCCTGGGCCACAGCCATGTTTTTTGTTCCTGCGTGGCCTTAGAAGCCCACCACTGCCCTTAGGATCTATGTTTGGAACCCAGACTCCTAGGGTTTCTGTGATTTCAGGGCCCACTCTTGCTTTAATTTCTCACTTTGATTCTGGACCTTAGTGATTTCTTTTTCTTTCTTTTGCTCTTGGCTATTCTGTAAATCATTTTTCTGGGTGATGGGAGTTGGCGGTTATATCTCCTATAGCACTTCATCATGTTTGCAATGGGACTAGGGCCTGACTGTCACAGGTGAATATGCCATGTGATGACCTAGGGTTGATTTTTAGGAAAAACATATTTGTACTTCTAGTGAAGTTCATGGACAGAATGGATAGTGAGTAAACGAAGCCATTTTTAAAAAACCTCATTGGATGACAGTGGGTCCTGTCCCACTTGAAGATTATTTTATTTTGATATGATTTTATATTATTGGTGTTGAAAGCATCGGGATAGTACAGACAGCTTTACAATCGTTTAAAAAGTGGACAGAAGTGGGGAGGAAGGATATAAGAATTATGCCATTCCTCTGGAAGGAAAAACAGAGAGTAAACCTTCACCTGTGGGAAAGAGGAAGTTGGAAGGGAGGACAGACAGAGAAAAAGATTTCATCTGTTAAGCACTGAAGATGGTATTATTATTGTTGTTGTTGTTGTTATTGTTCTTGCTGCTGCTGCTGTTGTAAGAACGCTTAACACCAGTCTGCCCTCTTAAAAGCTTTTTAAGTGTCCAGTACAGTATTGTTAACTACTGTAAAAATTGTAAACACAATGTAAATATTGCTTTAAGGGGGAACCAAAGCAGGATCTTCCGTTAGAATTGGGTGAGAAAAGAGGTAGGGCAATTTCTATAATAAGTACACCCTCTGGCCAACCTTTCAGACTCCCAATAGGAGAGCAAATGGGCTGTGACTCCAGCAGGGCCTGTGGCGCATGAAAACGCTGTAAAGTCGCCCCTGCCCTGGCTCCCCGATCAGGAGGGGCTTTGAAGATGGCGCGGACTGTGCCTCAGGATGCAGCGTGGACACGTGGGCTGGATTAGTGCTCGGATAGGATGCGATAAATAACCCTCCTATATAAATTATAAAAGTGATGAAAGAGCTTACATTTATTTGAATATTTTCGGAAAGACACACTCCAATGGGGTCTAGAGAGAACTGTGCATGCTTTGATAGGGAATTTTTATTCCTTTTTTGGCTTTTGATCTCCTACTTACTCATTATTTTAATTTAAAAGAGAATGCTATAGGAATATTAAAGAACTTCAAAACAATTCCACCTTGTTCGAATTATACCATCCCTATGCAGCTATCTCCATTTTGCATGTTATATCACATTTGTGTGTTGTCTTTCCTGGTCCTCAGACTGTGTATAATATTTTGCATTTTCCCCTGTTTATTTTATAATAAATGTTTTCTGGTAACTAATCAAATTCTCATAGTCTTTTAGAGTGGAGAGCGCTCTTAAGACATGAGACGAGTAAAACAAAAAAGGGAGGGAGTCAGGTAATGTGACTCCCCTTTTTGTGTCAAGTAAGGATATTAAAAACAAAAAACAATCTTATTCTATAACTTCACAGCATTTCAGCAAATAAAGGGCATTTGAGCACTCAGCACTCCACAGAAATACAGAAGGTGTCATCTCAAAAGAAAGGAGAATGTCTTCAGTGATTTTATAAAATTACTATTCTTCCACTTGCCCCCTTATTTCTCCAAGGATGATTGAGAACCTCACCAGGGACCTTTTTCTCCTTCTATTTCTTCTTCTTCTTGGGACCTTTTTTGATCCAAGAACAGGGTCAGGGGTTCCTGGACCAGTGGTGCCTGGAGGAGCTTGCTGCTGTCTGGGTTTGTGACATGGCTTTCAAAGTAAATCCAGTAGAACCCGTGAGAAAGTTGGGGATTTTCGACGGTGGCCCCCAGAACACCACATTCCACACAGGTGGAGCCTCCCCATGCAGTCCCAGCACCAGGGACCTCAGGGGGTGGCTCTGGTTTTGATCTGTTTGTCTGAATAAAATCGTGTTCGAAAATCCTGAGAAATGTTCCGATAAGGTCCGCGGCTGGGGACCTTGACATCATTGGCCGCACGCATCTTTGTTGAAAAGGATTCGACCTGGACGTGTTTGAGGTTTCTTCGTGTGACAGAGACACCCTCTCCAAGAAGAATTCTTTAGGGGACAGTGACATGAATGAGAAGTTCAACATGTTTTTAAAAGCTGGTTTTTTTTTTTTTTTATTGATTTCAGAGAGGAAGGGAGAGGGAGAGAGAGAGAGAAACATCAGTCATGAGAATGTTTGATTGGCTGCTTTCTACACACCCCGCACTGGGGATCGAGCCTGCAACCCGGGCCTGTGCCCTGACCTGGGATTGAACCGTGACCCCCTGGTTCCTAGGTTGACACTCAACCCCTGAACCACACCGTTCGGGCAGAAGTACAACATTTTGAACTGGCTCATTTGACATCAGTGAACGTTCACATGCCGAAGGCTGGGCAGGACTTTGAATGTCACCTCGCCCGGGGCCCCCCCAGAGGGGGTTCTGAGCTCCCCCTGCCTCAGTGGCACCGCTGTGCTCCAGCCCAGGCCGTGGCGTGGCGAACGCGTTCTCAGCAGAGGCAGAGAGCCCCTCGGTGAGTGTTTTGATGTGGTCTGTCTCTCACTTCTCCAGAGGAAGTTCATTCCAACTGGAATCATAATTTTTGGGGAGCTTTCAGCAGATTTTAGAGCTCCAGGAATGAAAGGCTCATGTGTTTTGTTCAGGAAACATCCAGCTGCTTAAAGGAGTTCAGCGCTCAGCATCAGAAGCCTGTGAGGTGTTCAAAGGTCTTCACAAGGGCCTGTGAGCAGGAAGGAGACAATGATGGAGCCCCCCCGGCCCCGCCCCCTGTCAGTGTGGTGGTCCATCCACGGGGCTGTGGCTCTACGGGGCTGTTCACGGGGGGGCGGGAGGGGGTTGCGTGTCCTGATGAGGGTGGCCTTGGGGACGTCGGTCACTGTGACTCCATCAGTTCCGAGTTTCCAGTTCACCCCCCCCCCAAGTCAATATTTATTAAAATCATTTGATTTTTGAATGTCTGGTATTTGCACAGCTGTTTTGGTTTATTTTTTTAAAAGCGCCTATATTTGTAATGAAAGTGTCAAAAGTTAAAAACCGAAATGAAATCAAGAAGGAGGAGGTTGGTGCCAAACACCAGGATGGAAAGCGTCCAGAGAGACGCGAGGCCTTCGGCGGGTTCACCACGCTCGCCGTCAGCCCCTTCCTCTCTGAGAAGGGCTCGCCGAGCTCCGGTCTGCTCCTGCAGATTGCTTTCTGTGCGGGAAGTGATTTTGAAGCTGCTCCTGTTACTGCTCTTGGGGGAAAACTGTTATCCTCTCCGCTTACGGTGGCGTCTCAAAGGCTGCACGGGCGATAGGATGAGTGGGAAGGAGTAACTGTGGGTCAGTACGAGGCTGGAAGGAGATGCCCACGGAGCACGTCAGGGGAGGGAGAAACACGGGAGTCCAGGCATCTGAGACTCGAAATGGGGGGATTTCCTCTTTTTTAAAAATATATTTTATTGATTTTTTACAGAGAGGAAGGGCGAGAGATAGAGAGTTAGAAACATCGCTGAGAGAGAAACATCCATCAGCTGCCTCCTGTACACCCCACACTGGGGATGTGCCCGCAACCCAGGTACATGCCCTTGACTAGAATCGAACCCGGGACCCTCTAGACCGCAGGCCGACGCTCCCTCCACTGAGCCAAACCGGTCAGGGCAAGGGGTGGGGGATTTCCTCTGTGTGGGAACAAGTCTTAGCTCTGATGGCCTGGTTGGTGTGAACTCCGGGGTGTGCTGCCCAGGTCTCCTCAGGAACAGAGGGCTCAGTCCCTTAGGCCCTGGGAGTGTGGCCGGAAGATGCCGCAGCTGTCGCCCCCCCTTTGGGGAGGCTGACATGACCTTCCCGCCCAAGGTCATGCCTCCTTCCTGGGGCTGCCAGTGACTGATCAAGACAGGGTACCAGACAGGTTCTCCAGAGAAACAGGTCCTATAGGACGGGCATAGATATACTAGAGGCCCGGTGCACGAAATTGATGCGCAGGTCTGGTCCAGTCCGGTCCCTAGGCGATCAGGGCCATCTTCCCTGGCTGCCAGTAACTGATCAAGACAGGGCACCAGTCAAGTTCTCCAGAGAAACAGATCCTATAGGACGGGCATAGATATATATGTGTAGATGTCTACCTCCAACTCCATCTCTATCTCTATATCTCTAAAAATTTATATCTATAGCTATTTTAATGAGTTTTATTTTTAAAGGTCGGCACACACAGTTGTGGTGGGGGTGGGGATGGGGGTGGTGGTTGCGGGCGGGGGCCGGGGGGGGAAGCAAATCCAAAATCTATAACTTGGGCCCGCAGGCTGGAAACCCAGGTAGGAGCTGGTACTTCAGTCTTGACTTTGAAGTTTGTGGGGCCGGTGGGCAGGCTGGACACGCAGGGTTTCTGGGTTACGGTCTGGAGGCAGAATCTGTCCTCCGCCCCAGAGGCCTCAGTGTTTCCTGTTAAGCTCTTCAAGTGATTGGGCGAGACCCACCAGTTTTGGGAAGGACGATCTGCTTTACGTGAAGTTACCTGATTGCAGATGTACGTAGGTACCTCTGCAAAATACCATCACAGCAGCACCTAGACTAGCATTGACCAAATAGCTGGGCGCCAGAGCCCCGCCAAGTGGACACCTGGGGTTCACCGCACAGCAGGGTTAAAGGCGGGATGACCGCTAACAGGTAATTACTCATGGGACTCCAGTGGGCAAAGTATTTAAAGTTCACAGATAATCTTGTAACTTCTCCATAAACCCCTTTCTGTAGCTTTTCATGGGTTTTAGCTGAAAGAGGACTGTGGGTCTTGCGAGAGGCCCCAGTGGGAATGACGCACAGGAACGCCCAGGGAGGCCGGTCTCCAGGCTCTGGTCAGAGGTGGAGTCACGGTGCCCATTCACCTTGACCAAGGTCATAGGTCAGGGGCCGAGGAGGAAGGACCTCCTTCTTTGGGCTGGAACAGAACTCGCCATCTTCATCCAGACCCCACGTTCGCCCTGCCTAACATCCTGCTCTCCTCCTCTCTCCCCTTCACCTTCTGTGTCCATCTGGTCCCTAGGTTCTGGCGCTTCCTCCCACCTCCATCCTGTCTCCTGCTTCCTTTGCTGCTCCCCCTGCCTCTGCTGGACCAGGCAGCAGCCTTTGTACTCCCCTCTCCCTCCCCTGGTCAGCTGCCTCCTGGGTCTTCCCAGCAGCCTCTTTGGGAAACTCCATCCCACAGATGCCCAGATGCTCCAGCTGCTGTTCCAGATGAGGGTCCGGCCGCACAGCCCGGACTTCTAGGCTGTCCAGAGGGTCTGGGTCTGGTCCCCTGTGAGCCATACTAGCCTTCGTGACCCAGTCAGTGTGCCCACTGCCTCCCCGACCTGGGACTCCCCACTTCTCTGCTTTTCTAGAACATCTGCCTGAAGACTGGCCAGCTTCTCTCTGCACCCTGTGTTCGAGGCCACTGTCCCGCTCCTCGGAGCCCTGCTGACCCCACCAGGAGCTGGCGGGGCTGATGGAGACAGAGGGCTCCCTCTCTAGTGTCTCGTTTAAGCCTCACGCACAGAGGCGGTGGCACCGTGACCTTTCGTAGGCATCTTCTGCAGCCGCATCTCACCTGCCTGTTGCGATGTACATTCTCCTGCCTCTTCAGGGTCTGTATAAATTCTTCCTGCTTAAACCCCACCACCTAATGCTGGGGCTCCCTCCCCTCTGCGCCCCGCCCCAGTCCCCTGAATGCACCCGGTGCTTCTCATTGGAGCTGCTTTATGCCCCTCATTGTAGATCATGAAACCTGGGCCATATGCTCACTCCTGCAAGACCCGCAGGCTCTTCGGGGGTGAGAGGCTCACGTTTGAACCCTTTTATTCTGTGTTGCCCCTGGACGCAACTCTTTGCAGGGAGTGGTCAGTTCAAACGTCTTGATGGTGGGGTTCATGGGAAATTCTGGATAGACGGGATGCAGCGCTGTTCTAAACCTTATTTCCTGAGGATGAGTGATGGGCATTTGTGGGGAGACTCATGATTGCTCTGCGTAATAGAGAAGGATCAAAGCATCTTTATTGCCAAATCGTGTCCAGTATGAACGGGGCGCTCTGTATGCAGGCCTCTGAAGCTAGTCAAAGCCAGTGGGCTTGGGGCAGCTGGTGTGGGCTCCATCCCAGAGTGCCACGTGACTTAGCAAAGCCAGGGGACACAGACCGGCCGACTTTCATGATGAGTTCAGGGTTCTCTGAAACACCCTTAAGGAGCCCCGGGAAACCTTTCCCTGTTGGTGCAACTCTAAGTATTTTTTTGCAGATATTTTTGAAACAACAGCATTCAATGCAGACAAAAATAACACCTGCATTATGAGAGCGTCTCAGTGTTTTCTTTTCCTTCCTGCCTCTGCTAGTTGAGTTCTCCCCTAGGAAAGCTTCTAATTCTCCCCATCTGCCTCTGCAAACTATTCGAAATAAAGACATCTGCCCCTACAGGCACCGGAGTGATGTTGAAAGAGGGAATTCCACCCAAAAATGATGATCTGCGGTCACTGGACCCCTGACAAGTGGTCTCGCTCTCAGTGCGAGTTGTCTTTTCTGTTGCATTGTAGATGGTCTTGCCTCTGAGGAATTTTGCATTTCTTATTTATAACAGTAAGATGTTCCTCCAATAGTGATTAACATAACTGGGAGCCAGTTATTTTTATCAACAACCTCAGAAGCAATCGTGTATTATTAAGAATGTGTTTTTTTTTTTCTGCCCAGTGTTGTAAATTTTAAAATATGAAACAGACCTCATTGTTGGCCAAGATGCTTATCGATACGTTGGCTATCTTTGAGATTTGACTTTGTGATTATATCAAGACAAAAGTTCATGATGAAGGTCAGGTTTGCTTCCAAAACAGGCTTGGGGATTCTGTTCTGAAAGATATATTTTGTTTGATAAACTTTCTTAGAAATACACAATGTTCCTTTAATCTGTGGCCTGCTTGTCAGTTGTCTGCTGTTATGAAATGACTAAATATTTATGTTTTTCCAGTTGAACTTCAGAAAAAAAAAACCCCTCTGGTAAATGTGTTTCCTTTAACAGAAGGCTCAGTGTAAAAGGGTATTTATAGTTGTTTTCCCTTTCTTGATGTCACCCGCCTTTCCAATGCAGCCTGTTTTCCTTCAAATGTCTCCTTTTTACTGGGCCCTCCAGGTCAGTCACTGAGGGCCCGGGAGCTCTTGGCTGCTGTGTGTTCTGTTCTGGTGGAAGCTGGCGGCCACACCTTCCATGCCCAGGCCAGCCCGAGTGCTTTCACTGCGAATGCCCACGCTGGGAAGGAGAGAGGGACCTGACTGGTTATTCCTCCGGCAGCATCCTGGGTTTGACGAGTCGGTGCCTGTAGGTGGTTTACATCTGTGTTCGTAGACGGGAAAGGACCGGAAGAAGCATTGTGGGCGGAGGTGGCTTTAGAGTGAAGGCAAAAAGGTTGACCCCCAAAAACAAAATGAAAAGGTATCTCATTTTAGCATTGATTTGCGTCTGCCTAGTAGGTAGTGAAGTTGAGCCTCTTTTCATATACCTGATGGCCATTTGTAATTCTTCTTGGGAGAAGTGTCTGTTCAGGTCCTCTGCCCATTTTTAATTGGATTGTTTGTTTGGTGTTGAGTTCTTTAGTTTTTCTTTATTTTTTAAAATACATTTTTATTGATTTCAGAGAGGAAGCGAGAGGGATAGGGAGATAGAAATAGCAATGATGAGAATTATTGATCTGTTGCCTCCTTCAAGCCCCCCACCGAAGATCGAGCCTGCAACCCGGGCATGTGCCCTTGACCGGAATCCAACTTGGGACCCTTCAGTCTGTAGGCCGACACTCTGTCCGCTGAGCCAAACCAGCCAGGGCTATGAGTTCTTTATTCACTTTGGATATTAACCCCTTATTTGAGCTGTTGTTTGCAAATATCTTGTCCCATTCGGTTGGTTGCCCTTTTGTTTTGGTGCTGATTTTTTTTGGCTGTGCATGGATTTTAAGCAAAATAAGTCAGACAGAAAAAGCGAAGAATCATATGATTTCACTCATATGTGGGACAGGAAACTGAAAGCAACAAATGAACAAATAAGAAAAACAAGCAAATAAAACTCATAGACACAGACAGCATGGTGGTTCCCAGAGGGCCGGGCCGGGGGACAGGAAAGGGCACAGGGGGTCAAGTATATGGTGGCGGAAGACCTGGCTGTGGGTGGTGGGCACGCATGCAGGGTACAGATGATGAAGCATATAATTGTACACTCGAAGCATGTATGATCTTATTAACCAATGTCACCTCAATGCATTTAACTTAAAAACCCCCAAATGAGACGAAAGCACACAACAGCAACAGAACCCCCCGGGCAGGAAGCACGCAGTCACGGCCGCTCCACGGCGCAGAATGACTCACGGAGACGCTTGCTACTACTCTCTTCCAGCAAACGGCTCTTGTTTATTTTCGCAGCATTTCTCTATGACCGAGAGCAAAGCCAGACCCTCTGGGAACTTCTATAAGATTCCAGGCATTGCCTCGCTGCCTTCTCTAAGTTGCAGTGGCGAAAGCAGCTTGGTGATTTACAAGTGGAAACACACGCGTGCACGCTGCCGCTGTCAGATGGGAGGAGGATCGCAATAAACAACATACGCCTTGGGCCGCTGACCAGGTTCTGGAGGCAGAGAGCTTCTGTGGAAGTGATTTAAGAGCTCCCGGGCCTCCCGTGTTTTCTGGTTCCTGCCTTTCCCAGAGGTGACCCGTCACAGGGACGCGGCTGCCAGGAGGGCAGCTGCGTTGGCTGGTCGTGGCAGGTCCTCGGCCATCACGCCTCTCGTCCACAGTGGTTTCAGGCCCCCGTGGAGCACGGGGGAGCGGCGGCGGGTCCCGCAGGCGCGAAGGAGCATCCTGAGCATCTCTGTCCAGCGGTGCATTCGGGGACTTCCATTGGTTCCTTGAAATTGGCCGGATGGGGATAGTTCAGTGATGGCGAACCTTTTGAGCTTGGCGTGTCAGCATTTTGAAAAACTCTAACTTAACTCTGGTGCCGTGTCACATATAGAAATTTTTTGATATTAGCAACCGTAGTAAAACAAAGATTTATATTTTTGATATTTTATTTTATATATGTAAATGCCATTTAACAAAGAAAAATCAACCAAAAAAATGAGTTCGCATGTCACCTCTGACATATGTGTCATAGGTTCGCCATTACTGCTATAGTTCCTCCACTGAAATGGCCAAAGGCTTCCAATCGCTTCTCCATCAGCACACACTTCTGCTGGCCAGAGGGGTCCCACCCGCTGTGCCCCGCCTTTCCTTTGTCTCTTACGGACAGGACGGTCTGCTTCCTCTGTCTCTGGAATCTCTGTGTCTGCTCCTCCGCCGGTTCCCTCTAGCCGACCTATAAACACACCTGCTTTCCTCGTCCTTACCAGACAAGCTAACCAATAAGAGAAACCTTCTTCTACTTGGGTTGTAAGCTTTTCGAGGCCAGGAAATTCGCTGATGCATCCATAGCTGCTAGCAATGTCTGAAACACCATGGACACACAACAAATGTTGGGTAGGTGAACACATCAGTGCTTTTTCCTTGAACGCCTCTCCTTGCCCCTCTCTTGCTGCTTCACTCCTTTCAGGAATAGCCAGTGTTGACCTTCACATGTCCTTCAAGCCATCCACTGCTGAACCATTTGGAAACTGGCTTAGTCCAACCATGGTGCTGCAGCACTGTTAGAGGCCACCGGGAGGCTGTGACTTGCCACATCTGGTACCTGTTCTCAGTCCGTGTGGTTGCTGAATGCAGTCCTCATGCTCATTCCTCTCTCTGCCGGTCAGATGCTGTGAACCACTCTGTCCTCTGAGTGTCCTTTCTTGGCTTCCAGGACTTGGATCTTGTTTAGCTTTCTCCCAGTTCTCTTATTGACCCTCCTTGTGTTCTTGACTGCTTTGTTTGCTCTTTCAGTTTCCCAAACAGTTCAGGTGCTGCCCTCAATTCTGCCTGCGTAACTCCCTTCTGTGGATTATTCTGCAGCTGGGGGTCAAACAGGGCAGTAGAGGGTTGGTATTTGTGATTATTTCTTTAAACTCCGTCTCTCCAAAAAGACTTGGAAATCATGGGCAAAGCCCACCCCTTACCTTAGTAATTGGCACATGGAGGATAGGCAGTCAGTTGGACAGATGGATAGATGGATGGCTGGATGATGGATGGATGGATGGATGGATGATGGATGATGGATGGATGGATGGCTGAATGATGGATAGATGGATGGATGGATGGATGATGGATGGATAGATGATGGATGGATGGATGATGGATGGATGGATGGATGGGTGGATGGATGGATGGATGGATGATGGATGGATGGTGAATATATTGATGGATGGGTGATGGATGGAAGGATTGTAGATAGATAGATGACTGGATGATGGCTGGCTGGCTGGATGATGGATGGTTGATGGATGATGGATGGTTGATGGGTGGATGGATAGATGGTTGATGGATAGATGGATGGGTGGATGGATGGATGGATTGTGGGTAGATGGATGGGTGGATGGATGGATGGATTGTGGATAGATGGATGGCTGGATGATGGCTGGATGATGGCTGGCTGGCTGGCTGGATGATGGATAGATGGAGGGGGGATGGATGGTTGATGGGTGGATGAATGGATGGATTGTGGATAGATGGATGGATGGATGATGAATGGATGGATGGTTGATGGATATATGGATGGGTGGATGGGTGGATGGATTGTGGATAGATGGATGAATGGATGATGGATGGAAGGATGATGGATGATGGAAGAATGATGGCTGGATGGATGATGGATGGATGGTTGGGTCAGAAAGGCAGGTTATATTTAGATCATGGATGGAGACAAATAACAATGGAACCTCTCCTTAATGATAGAGAGAAGTGATGCGACAGTTCTAAGCTCGTATTCTATGCCCATCCCTATGGGCACAGAGATGAAGCCACTCTCCCTACGGCTCGCCTCTCCCAAATGCACTCTTTCACCTTCGTACTTTGCTCATGATGCCTCCCCATCCCCACCTATTGCACACGAAGTGCCCGTCGTGCATCAGTGCCCCTGAAGGGGCAGCGCCTTCCCTGGTGCGAGATGGACTCACAGCCTCTTTTATTCCTCTCTACAACCCTCACCCTGCTGTCAGTCAGTTTTTTAACGAAAACCCTTTGCTTATTGAGGGCATGTTTGATGTCACCTTGCGTGCTGGACACCAACACATGTACAGATTGAGATAAGCCCATTATCTTGATAATGTTTGTTTCCTAAGTCTTAAATAAAGGGTATTCGTGGGAAGATTTATGGGCCGAACTCATTTCCAGCAGATCATTTTATTTTAAAACTAGAACCCAAGAGCCCAGTCAGCATGTCTGAGCCCAGGCACAGATGGCAGGAGAACTGGGGGTGCCTCTTGGGACCACAGATGTAGTGTGTGCGGTGCTCTTCCCCCCATGGTTAGAGGGCCTCTTCCCTGTGTCCCGGACACCCACAGCACGTTGGGGTCATCTCAGGCTCCCTGCTTTCCTGGGCCTCAGGTGGCTCTCACCGTTCCAGGTGTCACCCAGACAGGACAGTGCCCTCTGACCTTTTCTTGTCAGCCAAGAGGCTTTTCCCAGAAGTCCCTTTGCTCACACCCCCAGTGTTGAATTGGCCAGAATTATCCACACGCTGGCCCCTAAACCAGTCAGTGGCAAGAGGAAGGGGTGCCCAGTGATAGGACTTCACCCTGAAGTCAGCTTCCCCCGGGGCACTTTGGGAGGTGGACTGCACACTTGAACAACATTGGGGTTCACTCTGAAAGGCAGAGGGCAGCCAGTTGTGTCAGTTGGCTTTGCCATCTATTTATGCAGCGGGGGGGGGGGGGGGGGGGCGGGGGAGGGGATACATGGACAAACTGTTTCCTCTGCGGCCTTGTTCACCATGACCCTGGGCACAGCCGCTGCCCCTTGGTCCCTGGCGTCCCTTCCCACCAGGCTGTCCTGTTCCCCCGGATCCAGGCTGTTTCCTGCCGTGGAGGCAGCTCCTCTGGGCGTCTGGTTCTCCGTCCCCCAGCAGCGGGCCTCCCTGATGAAACAATCGCCGTTGCTGACGCCAGGTGGGCAGGCCAGCCTGTGTGCGGGGAGCAGCTCCTGGCCCCGGGTGTCGGGGAGCAAAGTCACATGTCCCTGAGCATGGCGGTGCCCTGATCTCTCCGTGCGCTGGGCACTGCCACAGCAGTGTCTCCCTGCCCTCATCCCACTGTTCCCCCACCCCCACCCCCACCAGCGGGCAGAGGAGCAAACTGGGGCCGAGGGGGCCCTGCTGGCTGCTGGGTCAGCTCAGACCTGGGCTCCAGCCGGGCCTTTCTGGGGCGCCATGGCTGCTTTGGGTGCTCAGCGTTTGGCTCTAGCCCCTTCCAGAACTTTCTGCCAATCACGTTGCTCTTCTGCCTCTCGCTGCTGCAGAGCACGGAGCCTCCCGGAGTCCCTGGCAGTGGGGGTGTGGGGGGGTATGGGTGGGTGGTAGCCCTCGGCTGTGGCAGGGCTGGGGGTGCTCTCCCGGGTCACTTGCCTTTTCCACCTCCGCTTTCTTTGGGACCAAGGTTGTTGGGCTGGGCCGAGCGGTCTGCTCTGACACCACAGTTTCCACACGGCTGTGTCCTTTTGGGTTCTTGACCCCGGGTAGCAGCATCGTTGGCCTCTGTGCTCTGCGCGGCGGCTGTGGCCTCACGCGGCTGCGGGTGCCTCGGCTGGGCTGGCAGGCTTCTCCCGGCTCCGCGGCAGCTGTTTGGACCCTGTGTGGCTCCTCAGCCGGGTTGGGGGTAATTTACGTCGTCAGAGCAGTGCCCTCTGGATGCATGAAGTATGAGTCACGCTAATTTAGAAGTGCCCATCGCACGCGTTTCATCACATTTCTCCGGGCTTTCCTTCCCTCCCGTCTTTAAACCAGGCCCAGCACTGCACCCGGATGTGCGATTGTTTGTTCCGCATCGCAGAGGGTTTGGCACAGAAACGCACTGCAGGATGGCATCGGACAGGGAACCGTAGCCCCGGCTTGGAAAACGCCCGTTCCCTTTGCGGCAGTTGGAAACTTAAAACCGTTTACGCCACTCGTCCTCGGAAAGCATTTGACGAAGCGATAATCAGTGTTGGCTTTGGGATTAGAGGGAAAGGGATCCGGGGACACTTTATTCACTCAGGCTCCGTGCAGCCAGGCGAAGCGGGCTGGCTTTCCTCCTCTCCCCGCTCCCCCTGGGCACCTGCTCCTGGAGCCGCGAGGCGGGGTCTGCAGGCCACACCCCACTGTCAGGAAAACACTGACAGTACCTGTAGGATGTGCAGTGATTGTGACCCAGACGTCTCTATTTTTTTTAACATATTTTTATTGATGTCAGAGAGGAAGGGAGAGGGAGAGAGAGAGATAGAAACATCAGTGATGAGAGAGAATCATTGATCAGCTGCCTCCTGCACGCCCCACACTGGAGATCAAGCCTGCAACCTGGGCATGTGCCCTGACCAGGATTCAAACCATGACCTCCTGGTTCATAGGTCGATGCTCAAGCACTGAGCCACACCGGCTGGGCTAGTCTTTTCTATTTTTATGGAGGTATAATTGACATTTAACATTATAGTAGGCCGCCCCCCCACACCCTCCCATGATCCACTGGGCTAAATAGATGCCTGAAACCATGGATAGGACTGAAACTTATATTTACCATGCGTTTTCCTATAGATAGCTACCTGTGATAAGTTTAATTTACATAGTAAGGGCTCCACAACAATAGCTAATAAGAAAATAGAACAATGATGACCATATACTGTAATACAAGTTATGTGGCCAGAAAGAGGGCCGCCCCCTCGCCTGTCACACAACCCACATTTCCTGGGGAACCGGGTGCTAAACCATTCGTAGACGACCCGCTTCTGGGTCGGGGGTCATACGTAGCAGAGCAGCTCCCTCGCTGTGACCTGTGGGCAGTCAGCCCTCAGCACAAGCGTTTGCAAAAGAAAAACAAAGAAAAAAAAGTTACGTCAATGTGGCCTCTCTCTCTCTCGCTCTCTCTCTCTCTCTCTCTCTCTCTCTCAGCTGATCCAAGAACCCAGAATACTGTATACGGAGTAAGAGTGGGGAGCGGATATAGCGGACAGAGGCATGAGTCACACCCCGGGTGGGACGGAGCTGGAGGGCAGGAGACTTCACCAGGATACTCAGAATGGGGAGTGATTTTAAACTTCTGCATTGTTTATTTCTGGAATTTTCCACTTCATATTTTTGACTGTGGCTGACCGTGGGCCACTGAGACCTTGGGAAGGGAAACCATGGCTGAGGGGACTACTGTAGGTTGACGTCAGGCGTGCAATATAATGATTAGATATTTGCGTGTATTGCTAAGGGATCACCACAGTGAGTCTAGTAACACCCACCACCGCACATAGTTACAGAGTTTCTTTCTTGCGATGAGAACTTTTAATATCTACTCTCTCACCCACTTCCAAATACGCAATCCCGTGACATTAACTGTAGTCACAGTGCGTACATACAGCCCCCGACCTCCGCATTTTACACCTGGCAATTCGCACTCCTGACCCCCTTCACCCATTTCACTCGCCCCCTACTCCCACCTCTGGCTACACCCATCTGTTCTCTGTATCTAGAAGGTTTTTCACTTCGTTTTATTTTTCTTAGAATCCACATGTAAATGCGATCATTTGGCATTTATCTTGGTCTGACTTACTCACTTAGCTTCATGCCTTCAAGGTCCATCTGTGTTATTGCTAACAGCATGAGTTCATTCCTTTTTATGGCTAAATGCTATTCCATTGCATAGATACGTATGTATATTTTATTTAATCATTCATCTGTTGATAGGTTGCTTCCATATCTTGACCACTGCTTAGTTTTTTTTCTGACTATCAAGATGAATATTCTTGGTTCTTAAATTTTGGAAAGTACCCAAAACTATACTGAAGAAAATAAGAGTCTCCCGTAACTCACATTGGAAACCCAAAGATGGTTTTCATGCACTTCCCTTGGGTCCCCCTCCTCCTGTCTTCCCTCCTAGCTTTCATCCATCTATTTTTTTTTTAACAATACGGAATCAGACTATAACTATGGTTCTGTACCCTGATTTTTGTTCACAAGAATTTGTATTTTCCATGTCATAATAAATGCTTTGCTGTGACAGTTGGGCAATTTGGATTAAATGTCCCTATTCACGAGCTCAAAGCCTTCAGGTGGAATGGGAGGGTCAGCTTGGCCGTGGGTCCATTTATAAATAACTGTGCTATTGCCCATGGCAAATATTGATTTTGATGCAATACTTTAAGACATTTTCTAATTTGAAAATATTTTCAACCGGAGCAGCTGCCATTTGCAATTTGTCATGTTGTGAGGGTTCTATGAAGTGAGATGTTTTGGGATTGGATATTTTACTTGGAACGTTGCATAAACACAAAAATTCTCATGACTCCAGAAAAAGAGATGGGGATGTAGAGCGGTGCCCACAGGCCTATTCTAGGAAAGATGTATTTTCTTCCTTTTCTTTGAGTCTGGGACTGTTCCAGTCTGTGAAAAAACACGGGTCCTCCTAGCACCCACAGATTCAACGGATCGCTTCTTTCCTGGGACTGAAACACTTGCTTAAGTTCAGGCTCAGGGATGGTTAACAAACCCTATTACTCTCTGTTATGAGCAGAGACAAGCGCGGAATGATCTGGGAAAACCATTATTACCGAAGCTGGGCCTGTAAGGCAAGGAAAACATTTTCAAAATACTTTCTTTGCAAAAGTCTACGTGTGCCTCAGGACGCCAGTGCGAATTGCCAGAGTGCTTCTGTCCTAGTTTTTGCGTCATGATGCTGGGCCTCCCTCAGAGGAATGTGGCCCCCCTCAGCTCCCTTTCTAAGGGAAGGATTTTAACTTCATTCCTCTTTTAGGATATTTTAAAAAATGTTTAAGGAATAGGTTTTGTCACTAAACGTCTAGTTGATACTTGGTGTTAATATTTGAAAAAACAAACAAACAAACAAACAAACAAAAAAACCAGAAACAAACCCCGGGGTTTAATGTGTTGACATTCTCCTTTAGGCTGTTCCAAGATCTTTGAAGACCCAAGAAAAGCCGCGTTGACCAAAAACAAGACAGATGACTCGCAGGGAAAAAAGATGGGGGAGCCGAGGGCAATCGAAGGTAAAATAAAGACCCGGACAAGCCTACCCGTCCTCGTCACGATGAAAGAAAAAGGCGGCCATGTAGACATTCTGTGTCTTTCATATTTGATGTTTGTGGCCCCAAACCTACCGAGACCTCTGCTTGGACCGGTTGGTGTGGTTGGAAGGACTCTGTCGGTCCCATTGATTCTCCCTCCCAAATACGATGCCCCTCGCCAGCCCCCCTGCTCCCTCGCTGCAGAGTGTTGTAAATCGCTGCATTGTAAGGACTGTAGTCAGCACAGCCCCTCCTTCCCCCCCACCTCCTGTTCTCTTCCACTCCTTCCAGAAGACCCGGAAGGCCGAGGGCGGGGTGCACAGACCTGGACTTTTATGAGATCTGTAATTCCCGCCATATTACCAAATTGGGTTTGAAGTTCTTTTTTTAGTAATTTTACCTGCATTCAATGGAAACCTCATTTCAGGAGGCACACACAAAGAATGAGCCTCTGCATTTATTAACTACGCAAAAAAGAAAAAAATAATAAGGGTGGAAGATTTCAGAATTTAATTTTTATTTTTTAAAAAATGTATTTTTGCCGAAACCGGTTTGGCTCAGTGGATAGAGCATCGGCCTGTGGACTGAAGGGTCCCAGGTTCGATTCTGGTCAAGGGCATGTACCTGGGTTGCGGGCACATCCCCAGTAGGAGATGTGCAGGAGGCAGCTGATCGATGTTTCTAGCTCTCTATCTCTCTCCCTTCCTCTCTGTAAAAAATCAATAAAATATATTTAAAAAAATGTATTTTTATTGACTTCAGAGAGGAAGGGAGAGGAAGAGAGAGATAGAAACATCAATGATGAGAGAGAATCATGGATCGGCTGCCTCCTGCACACCCCACACTGGGAACTGAGCCCACAACCTGGGCATGTGCTCTGACTAGGAATCAAACCGTGACCTCCTGGTTCATAGGTTGCCGCTCAACCCCTGAGCCCCGCCCGTGGGGCTGATTTTAGTGTTTTATACGTGAAACATGCCCCCGAGCTCATCAGGATGGCCAGCCTGTCCTCGTTCCCAGAGGCAGAAGGGGAAGCCTCTGGTTCTTTGGGGCCTGGGCTCAGCCTGGAACATGCCTTCCTTCCACTGTGTTCTCTGGATCAAAGGCGGCTGTAAATCCCCTGTAAGCTGAGGGTGGGGACGTGCCCCGCCTGCAGTGTGAGCACCAGCATGTGCGTGGGGAGGACCTGTGTGGGGTGAGCTGTCCCAGAGAGAAGCCGCAACGTGTGGAAAGAACATCTGTTCTGAGCGTGGGGTGTGCAGCCGGGGGGAAGGCCTGGCGATGGGTCCTTGTGGGCCGGCTGACCCTCGTAGAGGAGGGTGATTTCCTGGGGGCCCGCTGCTCTCCTGAAGAGGCCATCCTGGGGGATTCCGAGGATTCTTGTGCCAAACCGCCTTTGGCCAGGCCCCTCCTCCCTTAGCCTCTCCCATTGGTGCGCCAAGAGCATGTGTTACCGCAACGGCCACCTGATGCAATTTCAAGACAGCGCTCCATTCTTGTTGCAGTTTTAAAGCAGACATTATGCCCTGGAAGGACTTGGTGAGATGTGAGGGAATTGCATGCTTTCCAGGATCAGGAACATTGTCGGCAGTGAGAAGTGATGCCCAGGGCTCCGAGCCTGCCATGGCCTCGGCAGGACGCCCTGGAGCCCGTGCGGGACAGGCCCGGAGATTACGGAGATGGGTAGACGGCCGAGGGTTGGTGGGAACTTCCCAAGCCCAATGTGCTCACTATGAGAGAGGATGTGTCATTTTTTGTCTAACTTTTTTCTTTAAAGGATCATTCATAGATGCTGCCCATGGACAGTGACGTGTAGGAACTGCACGTGATGTGGGTTTTGGGGGGCTTGTCACACTGGGTTTTCCTGGGGATGAAGGCGAGTGATGTTCCTGAAAGAAGGAAGTGGGGTCTCCAGTCGCTTCGTGCACCGCGCAGGCCTCAAGGACGCTCTCGGGCACACGTGCTTCCTGCAGAGCTGTGCTGTTATTGTTGTTACTATTATTATTATTATTATTATTTTTACCATCGCTTCATCATGTTTAGTCCTGTGGGAAAAGAAAACCCAGAATCGTGGTTGCTCATTGCGGTTCTGTCCCTCTGTCTCGCAGCTGTCTCCGGGGCTGCACGGACGGTGAAGGAGCGGGCCTCCTGAGGGACATGGTGCAGACTGTCCCGGACCCAGCAGCTCATATCAAGGTAGGTGCCCCTGCCCGGCGGCTGCGGCTTCCTCCCGCTGGGCTTTCATGGTGCCTGCCCACACGCAGTGACTGCCATGGTCCCCCCCGCACCATGTCCACCGCTGTCTATGTTGCTAAGACAGCGGTGTTCACATTTTGAAATGGTTAAAAAAAAATCAAGGGAAGAACATATTTCATGACACAGTAAATGATATGAAACGCGGATCTCATTGTTCACAGCGACAGTTTTCCTGGGCCACAGCCTGGTCACGCGTGTCCACACTGTCCAGGGGGTTTTCGCGCTGTAGTGGCCGGTGGCGTCGCCGCAGCAGCCCACACGGAGCTGAAAATATCCAGTCTGGCCCTTTGCGGAAGGTCGCTGACCTCTGAGTTAGAGCAGGAAACGTCCCGATATTCTGAGTGCACTGCCTGGGTCCCCGGGAGGACACCAGTGGGCGGCACGTGGGTCTCTGCACAGACGCTGTTCTGCGTGGGCACAGGGACCCTCGGCAGCTCGCCCTGCCACACCTGCCCCGGCTCACCGACAGCATTCCCCCGCGGCCCTGGCGGCAGGAGAGTAAGGGAGTGAGGCCTGTGCAGAGGCAGGTCCCTGGGAGGAAGGCCCCCCATCCCCAACTCATTTCAGTCCCACACGGACACGCGGGGAGAGCCACGGCGAGGAAATGAGGCGATGGGTCTGATAGACTTGACCCGAGTAACTGCTGTGGGAAAATGGGGCCGGAGCCCCGTTCCCCAGGTGGGCCGTCTCCACGGTGCTGCTCAGCTCAGCTCAGCTGTGTCCACGGGCTCCCGTCCTCCCCGGGGGGTGGGGGTGGGGCAGATCTTCACGGACCCCACCTGATTCCTTCTCTCTGAGGGACCTTGTCACTTTCACTAATTTATATCCTTTGCCTAAAACACTTCTGGAAAATGGGAAGTGGTTTGTCCTTGAAGGGAAAGTTTACGGTATTGAAAAATTTATCTTTTTTTTTTTTGGACTCACATGTACAGTGCTTTCCAAAATATCACATACACACATTTTAAAGACAATATATTTGGGAGTGTTACCGGCTGGGACCGTGTGTAACGTACATCCTTACACGTGTGATTTCTTGGGAAATGGAAGTAATGAGAGCGCCAGTTCATTCTTTGGGTTTTATGGGTGTTCATGAAACTTCAGAAATAAGGGGCATTCCGGAGCGTTGAGGATTCTAAGGTTTAAGCAGGAGGTAGAGGGGGACGCTGTGATTTGATTTCTGTGTGACATTTTATGGGGGCGTGGCAGTTCTGTCTACCCAGGTGCACGTGGGAGATCTCTTGTGGGTGTTAAGTTTTCTTCTGAAATATCTGGAACTTATCTGGTAAGTGCCCATGTTACACACAGATGCAGAGGTGGGGGGGCACGCAGAAAAGCCCCTCCCCCCTTTTTTAGACTGTGTTGACCATGAAGCTGCCAGATGCAAATGAAAGCTCTGGGAAGGTGATATGAGAAATACCTTCTACAGTTCGGTGGAGGCGGGTCAATAACCAAAATCCACGATGATTGGCATTTTGTTCCTCATCAGCCAGAAGGAAAAGGCGAAGTCAGTGCGAGTGCAGGTGTTTCGAAGGGAATTCAGGAAGCACAGCCTTGGAAAAATCGGAGAATCATGGTCTCTGACCGAGTGTGCACGGGGACCGTCCCGGATCTGACCCCGAGAACGAGCCGTGTTTCCGTTCTGCTCCATCACCCCATCATCCAATTGGTTAGCACAGATAAGCGGAGGGTGATTTTGAAAAATGATAACCTTGAGAGTTTTTGAAAAATAAAATCCAACTCAGATCGCTCGTGTGTGCTTGAAGGTGAACTGGCAGTGAGAGTTGCAGTTGCTAACCGCTGATGATGGTTCTGGGCTAGAGAGAACTAAACGTGTCTGTTTTCTTTGTGAATCTATCCAACTCTGCCTGTTGGAATTTAAATAATTATTCCTGGGCTTTTTTTGTTTTGTTTTACGTCTATGAAATTGGTGTCCTTGACAACCACATTAGGAAAATAGATTGCCTTTCTGTATTTCCTTAAAATCTCTGCTTTGGGGCCCCAGCCAGTTTGGCTCAGCGGATAGAGTGTCAGCCTGTGGACCAAAGGGTCCCGGGTCCGATTCTGGTCAAGGGCATGTATCTTGGTTGCAGGCTCCTCCCCAGCCCAGGGCCCTGGTCAGGGCTCACGCAGGAGGCAACCAATCAATGTGTTTCTCTCATAACGATATTTCTCTCTGCTTTTCCTTCTCTCTTCTACTCTCCCTAAAAATCTGGAAAAAAAATATACTCAGGTGAGGATTAACAAAAAAATAAAAAAATAAAAATAATAAGCTCCCTGATTTGGGGAGGCTTTCAGGAGACTGTTCTGTGTGGAGAAGTTCCTGGCCAGCGGAGGAGGCGAGGCGGCTTTTACTCGTGGGAGGGGAATCTTCCAAATGGCGCTCGAATGGCCCACTTGCCTGTTAGTGTAAATAGTGGATGACTTTGCCTTCGGCTCATTTCTCCTGAAAAGGACTTCAGTTCCCCACAGCGGTGACCTAACCGTGCAGGTGTGCGGCCAGGGGGGCGGGCAGCCACAAAGGTTGTGTGTCCTTCCCACGCCTGTCCGCGGGCCGATGGGGGGGAAGAAACCTTTTGCATGAAGGAAATGTATTCTGCATAATTTACCACCGTTCTTTTCTGCCAGAACAAATATGAAATCTTAGAGCAATTGCATAATAGCGGGTGGTATTACTAATGCGTGTCATTAGCCTACTCTTAGGTCATCGCAGTCGAGGGGGAGAAGGAAGAAGAGGGAATGTTCTGGAAAGAACTTGACGGCGGCAGGGTCAGGACTTCCCAAGAAGTAAATGGCCGAGAGCTCCTTTCCCCCGTAATTCTGTAGCTGCCGCTCTGGAAGTAACGCGGAGGATTTCTGGCTATAAAAGGCGTTAGACTAAAATGCTGCTTGCGTTTTGTAGGAGGAAGGATTTGAAAGGGTTTTAAGAAGCAGCCAACGTGAAGTGCAAGGTCACCAGGGGGCCTGAGAGTCTGGTTGGTGAGCGGGAGCACAGAGAACACGACGCAGATGCAAACCCAGATCCCGGGATGGTGCCCAACCGGATCCGGGTGAGGGGCTAGGCCAGCTCCTGGCCCTTCCTGGCTTAGCCCCCTCCCCGCTCCCCGCTCCCCGGAGGAGGCTGGGCTCACTCCCCGCTCCTACCTGGCTGACAAAAGGCCATTGAGCAGTAAGCATTTCACACATGTTTGCAGATCTGATTTATAGTCACTTTGCTCCACAGGAAGTTAGAAAGTTTATCCTTTGAGGATATACTCAGCAGAGACCAGAGACCGGAGTTTCCCCCCAAAGTCTGTGCACTGTGAGGATGACGCAAGCCTTTGATACGCTGCCTAATTCTTCCTTAATAAATCAGCTTTGATCGGATTCCAGCGGGGTGTGCACCCCCGGCGCGCCTCGAGACTCCGGGCTGTTCGGGGCTGCGCGCTCGTTTCTCTGCAGGGCAGTGGCCCATAAGCAGAGAAGAGCAAACTCGCAAACAGCTCTACAATGAGTGCATATGATTTTTATGATCAGAAAAAGAGTATTATCTGAAAATATCAAAATATCTGATATGACAAAATAGGAGAGGCTTCTAGCATCGAGCGGCCCTGCCCACAGATGTGGGCTGCCCTGGAGCTGGGCTCTACTGTCTGTTCCTCTCGCCGGCTTCCTGTTTCCCTCGGGCTGTGCTCAGGGTGCCTGCGGCCCCCCACACTGGTGACACCTCGTTATGCTGGTGTTCAGGGAGGCACCAGCTTTCCCAGGAGGTGTAGGCTGGGGCCGTGGTTGGCCTAGAAATCCTCAGGGCCTTCCTTCCAGGGGTGGTTCTCAGACAGCCTGTCTCTAGGCTCAACAGTGCAGATTCTTGGGTTCCCCCAAAGCTTTTTCGGTAAGTTTGGGTGGCCTCAGGGAACTGCATTTTTACAAGTGCCTGAGGTGTCTCTGTGGACCTTGCTTAGATAATGAATAATAATAATTTTTTAAAAACGATTTGCTATTGATTTTTTTTTAAGAGAGAAGAAGGGAGAGAGAGGGAGAGAAACATCGATGTGAGGTGAAACATTGGTTGGCTGCCCTGCCTGCCCCATTCTGGGGGTCGAGCCAGTAACCCATAACCCGGGCATGTGCCGACTGGAAATCAAACCAGCAACCAACGGAGCCACACCTAACTCTTTAAAAACTTATCTTTGTTGTTGAAAGTATTATAGTTGTCCCCATTCCCCCCCCCCCCCCCCCCCATTGACCCTCTCCACCTGCTCCCATGCCCCCTTATGCCTTCACCGCACTATTGTCTGTGTCCATGGGTTATGCATAGATGCATAGAAGCTCTTTGGTGGATCTCTCCCCCCTTTCCTCTGAGGTTCGTCAGTCTGTGCGGTGCTTCCATATCTTTGCACATTTCTCTCCTCCTTTCTAGGTATGGTTGTTAATCACACCACGGATTTACAACACAGAGGTGTTCTCAAGGGCACTCTGTACTAACTTTTATGTGTACATGTATATGCATATGTATATGTATGTGTATGTGATGTGTGTGTGTATATGCATACGTATATGTATATGTTTATGGTTTTTTTTAGAGCAGTTTAAGTTCACAGCAAAACCGAGCAGAAAAGCGCTCAGCTCCCATATGCCCCCTGTTCCCACGCACACACCGCAGCCCCCGCCATTAGCAGCGTCGCACCAGGCGGTCCATCTGTTAGCAGTCGGTGAACCTACGTTGACACGTCAGCATCACCCAGAGTCGGTGGTTACCATAGGGCTCACGCTTTGTGCTGTGTGCTCTGTGGGTTTAGATTAATGTGTAACGGCATATATGTCTCGTACGGAGTGGTTGCCCTGCCCTGAACATCCTCTGGGCTCCCACCACGCATTCCTCTCCCCCCGCTCCCCAGCCCCTGGCAACCACGGATCTTCTTCAGGCTCCGCGGCCTCGCCTTTCCCGGGTGTCGTGTACTTGGGATCAGGCAGCATGTCGCCTTCGCAGCCCGGCCTTTTTCCTCAGTCACGTGTGCAGGCGCGTCCTCTCTGTCCTGTCATAGCTTGGTAGCTCATCTTGACTTTTTTGAATCAGGGAACTTTTTAAAAAAATCCAATGAATTCAAGTATTTTCTCCCCAGAATAAGTGCACACACCCTCTCATACATGCTCACAGACCTCCTGCAGCCAGCCTAGCCCCCCTTTCGGCCCCACGGCCCGACCACACCAAGGCCCAGGGGGTCCCAGGCTGGAGCCCTGGGCTGGTGATGGAAACCCCATTGGACGCAGTTGATGAAACTGAAGAGAAATGTTCATTTGCCCCCAAGTCCCTGCCAGAAAGCGCGTTGCCGCTTGAGGTGAGTGGGATGAATGGCAGAGCTGCTCTGAACAGGGATCGTGTGGAGGCTCATTCTGGTCTGAGTTCAGCTCAGACGACCGACACTCCTCCCGCAGACCCGTCTTGTGGAGCAAGTCTTCTCACAGGTCAGGTCAGGTCAGCGTGCTCAGGGTCCCCTGGGGAGGGCTGTCTGCAGAACCTGTGCTCCCAGGGCCCTGGGGCTGCTGGCCTGGAGGCCACTCCCTGGCAAGGCTGTAAAGCCATGGTTTTCAGTGCGGGTCATGGCCCACTTGTGGGAAGGGTCAAGGCCAACATTAACCAAAGGCAGAGGAATGGGGAGGGAGAGAATGGAAGTGACCAGGGTGCATCCCGCGTGGAATGGAAACGTCTTACGTGGGAAGACTTGCTTTAGTGTGTGTGTGTGTGTGTGTGTGTGGACACCGGGTTGTGATATGTAACATGTGCTTTCTTACCCTGGGTGCATCGAGCAAATGCGCTCGGGGTTTCCGAGGAGGAAGAAACGAGGGGGAAGCATCACAGCGCTTTACCCTAAGAAACCGCGGGCTCGCAGGCATGAACTCGCACATGTGTCTCTCTCCACGCATTGGGCTCCGCTGACTCTGGTGGCCAGATGTTGGGATTTATCCAGAGCAGGAACTGTAAATAGCAGAGAAAGTTTTTTTTTTTTTAATTTTAAAGATCAAATTCCAGGGTTAAATTAAAATCCCGGTTGTGTTTTGCTTAATTGAGAGTCCCATGTTACTTCTGAGTGTGTACTTTAGAAAAAGTAAACAGATTTAACCGAAGCATGGCTGTTCATTTCTGAGCGATTCTTGGTGGATTTTCTGGAAAGTACTGTTCATTTGCATTGCACGTTTACTGCTAATATGCTGCTATTATCAATATCCAAAAATAAACAATAACACCCATTTATATAGACCTCCAAATTAGTCCCATAAACTTTTACGATAGTGGTGCTATTGAGCCAACTGAGCTTGAGGCTGACAAAACATGTAACTCTAACCATGCGACTCTCTGTCCTTTGTTTTAAAACCCAAGTTTAAAAGGGGCAATGCTGAAAACCTTTGTAGTTAAGATTCATCGTCACCAATCCAAAGTTGGTGCTTAAAGTCAAAGTAAAAAGCAAGTCAAGTTTTTCATGACGTATGTTGTTTGAAAAAGCTCCCAATTCAAATGCTTACTTTTCATTATTGTTTGAAGAGAAGGTTGTGTAAATGTACTGGTTTCATTGCACATTGCAGAGCCTGCAGCTGTTTGGCTGTCAGGGGAGGTGGTCCCTGGAGGAAGCATTAAGGTTAGGGTTTGGGTTGAGGGTTTAGGGCCAGGTTCGGGGTGCTAATAGACAATATTAGCAACGAACAAAGACATCAGAAAAACACACAGACCCAAAGAGAATATTTTATCTTCTGGATAATTCAAGCAACGTGCTTCTGTTCTTATTTCTGAGTCTTTAGGAATGGAAGATTCACATAGAGCCAGTAAAAAGACTTAAAGAGACCCATTACTCGATTCCTAAAAACTGACATGAAAACAAACAAACAACAACAAATGAATCTTATGTGACGTAAGACTTACCTCAGCGGTTCTCAACCTGTGGGTCGCGACCCCTTTGGGGGTCGAATGACCCTTTCACAGGGGTCGCCTAAGACCATCAGAAAACACATATATAATTACATATTGTTTTTGTGATTAATCACTATGCTTTAATTATGTTCAATTTGTAACCATGAAAATACATCCTGCATATCAGATATTTACATTATGATTCATAACAGTAGCAACATTACAGTTATGAAGTAGCAACGAAAATAATTTTATGGTTGGGGGTCACCACAACATGAGGAACTGTATTAAAGGGTCACGGCATTAGGAAGGTTGAGAACCACTGACTTACCGGGTGCAAAAATGTGGCTATGAATTAGGAAAAATGACACACAGGGTTTTTTTTTTTGTTTTCCCCGCGGTTTGTTGAGATGTTTGATGTTCCACACTGTGTAAGCGTGTGGTGTACATGATTTGATACACGGATGTTTTGGGACGTGATGACCCCAATTGAGTTAGTTAACATCTCCATCGCCTCACTTTCTCAGTTTATTGTTTTTTGGTGAAAACATTGGAAGTTTACTCTTTCAGCAACTTGCATCTACGGCGTTCAGCATTGTTTACTCTAGGACAACCTTCCCCGACGGCCAGATAGAAAACCTGCCCGCCCTCTCATCCCTCTTGCACTTCACACCCCAGGACTCACTCCTCTTGTCCCCGGAAGTTTGTGCCCTTGAGCCGACTCTCCCTGTGCCCCGCCCCCAGCCCACACAACCCACTCTTGTTTCTGCCCCTTTGGTTTTTAGGCTCCACGTTTAAGTGAGATTATGCAGTTTTGGTCTCTCTCTGTCTGATTTGTCGCACTCAGCATTGTGCTCTCACAGTTCCTTTTTCTTTTTAAATGCATTTTACAGAACTACAAATAGATGTCTTAGAAGATCTCTGGATTGATGTTAATTCATGGTATAAACCAAGTGTGGGATTGAGTAAGTGTCTGCTCTTCTTTTTGCATCACATAAGTTTTTAGCTTTACCTGAAAATGTAAAAGTAATATGTTATCTACAACCCCAACTGTTTTATGTCACTGTGAAAAGAACAGTATTTTCGCCATCAGATCACTCACTAAAGATTAAGCTTTAGGATGCTGGCTCATTTCCTCTGAAGTGGCTGAATAGCACCGTGGGTCATTGGAATGATGGGAAATGTTGTTTTCCAGGGCCCGTCTTCACATCGGGGCATGGGACGTAACTTTGCACTAGTGTTGGTTTTAGGAGCGTTGTGTTGGGGTTCCCTGGGAAGCAGATGCAGAGAGAATTAGGAATGCAAGAAGTTTATTGGAGGGGGTGTAGGGGGCGCCTGTGGACGACGATGAAATGAGGGGGAAGCAGGACTGGGGAGAGAGAGCCCCAGGCTGAGTACAGACCTGACAGTTCGACCAACTCGCCGGGAGCCCTGGAGCAGAGATTGGCTTGGAGGGTCCAGCGCTGGGAGAGGGGCTGGGCTCCCCCCTCCGCCCCCCTTCAGTGTTGGCCGTGTGTCGGGGGTGAGGCAGAGCCTGAGCTGAGCAGCTGGAGGCTGTGCAGGTGGATGCTGGGCTTTCTTGAAGGGGCATCTGAGGGGCACACCTCCGGTTGCCGAAGCTAGAACGGGATGGAGCCCTAGCTGATTTGGCTCAGTGGATAGAGCGTTGGCTTTTGTTTGGACTGAAGGGTCCCGGGTTCGATTCCTGGTCAGGGCACATGCCCGGGTTGGGAGCTCCATCCCCAGTAGGGGGTGTGCAGGAGGAAGCCGATCAATGATTGTCTCTCATCATTGATGTTCTTCTCTCTCTCCCTCTCCCTTCCTCTCTGAAATCAATAAAATATATATTAAAAAAAGAACGGGATGGAGCCAGCTCCTCCCAGAATGCAGCAGGATCATCATTTGCTTGACCGTGTTACTCCATCCTTTTTCTTCATTGGGGTGCAGGGTGGGTAACCATGTACAGGGCTGTCCTCTCCTTAGCAGGAATGCCCTTTGCTCATGGCATTGGAGTTTCCTGACATGGAGTGTGCCACTGGTCTGGAGTTCTGGGCCGGGCACTTCGCTGTCCATGGTTTTGCCATTATCAAGTGCACCTGATGGAAAACTGGGATCCTTAACGAAAAGGGGTGATTATTTAAGAAATCCTACTCATTTTATTGTTGGGATGTTTTTAGGTTTAGACCTCTGGATAAACAGTGTTTGGCTCTATTCGTTATATTATCTGCCTCTTGTGTTCTTGAAGGTTGACCTTGAATCTCTCTTAGGGCTGTTGGTAAAGTCTGTTCTCAACTAGTCAGAGCCCAACTCTCAGCACTCAAATCTCGTTCGTCCTGCGTCAGCCTCTGCCCCCAAGCACTTGTGCCCCATGTTTGGGCTCTCACGCTGCCTGTGCCTGGGTGGTGCCCCTGTGACCTTTAGCACTTGAACAGAATGGGAGAGGGGATGAGTCTCCTTCCAAGTTCTATGCTAGAAGCAGAGCGGTCCCCTCGTGAGGGCCACCCAGAGCCTCTCCAGTCATGTTCCTGCCCTGCCCCTGCCCCAGCCTTCTGCTTCTACCAGACTTCAGAATTTGGGGACCAGGAAAAAGAATTGGGGGAAGACGTGCCCATAGGTCCCTTGCATGACTCCTGATGTTCCCACTCTGGGCTGTGCCTGGACCTCCTGGGCGGGTCTGTGGCCTCTGTGGTGGGCCAGGTTCTCTGGCTGTGGGCTCCCGCACCCGTCCTTCCTGCTGGGAGCCTTCTCAGATAGCCGGCGGGATCTCGGATGGGCAGGGGGATCTCGGATGGGCAGGGGGATCTCAGGTGGCCAGGGGGATCTCGGATGGCCAGGGGGATCTCGTATGGCCAGCGGGATCTCGGATGGCCAGTGGGACCCTGGAGACGGAATCTCCATCTCTCTCCCCTCCCTTAGCTCTTCCATATTTTCTTTATGTTCTGATTGTGTAGTCACTAATTTTAACATTATGTTTTGTGTGTCCCTTCGTCTCGATGAAAGGCATATACATTTCACACCATCCTCTGGGTTGCTAGTCAGACAGTCTACAGATATTGCCATCCTGACTTCATTTCTTGTAAGAGCGCCTTCTGTTCTGGGTTTATTCGTTGGAATTGTTTCCTCTCCCGGCAACACGCAGTGTCATTTTTGTCACCTCCGTGTGGGGTGAGGCTAACTGGGGGGTTTCTTCTCTTCTTCCTTCTGGCTCACTCAAAGCCACTTGCTAGATTGACACGATGGAAAGGAAAGCAGTTGCCCAGGAAGGCCTGGTCCAGACGTGTGCGGGTGCTGTGCCCGCGTCAGACACCGCGCTGCCTTGTCTTTCCTAGCTTCCCGTTGACTCTGAGGATGGAGAGGGATGCAAGGCTCGCTCTTGTTCGGGGCCCACTCAGTGAGCTTTGCCTTGGGGAGAAGTGCTCGATGGCTTTGGGAAAATAGAATGCCTAGTAGGACTTACTCCTTGAAGAATAAAATTTTAAACTATTACCAATATGATCTTTACAAATGGTCGTGCTCAGCACGTGTATGTGACCATGTCACGGATGAGCTGGGCCCAGGAAAGGGCACAGGGACCCTTGTTCATGGCCTCACCTCTGCCCTCCCCGCTGTCGGAGGAACACAGTCCCTCTTGGGAGGTGTCTCGGGTCCACGCACAGGTTTTATGGTTGCTTATTGCTGCTCGTGCACACATTTAGCTTCAGATACTGAGAAGTCCAGCTAATTCTTAAAACAAACTCCAGTCTCCTACTCAGCTGAAGGCTTCTTGCCTCCTGGGTTCTGACCTGTACCAGCCAAGGAACCTCAGTGCAGGAGAAGGGTGTGGCCTATCCCCTTCCACCTTCCCTGCTCATGTCTCCTGTCCTCCCGTCCTCCCCTGTCCCCTCGAAATCAGTGAAGGGCTGAGGTCACCAGGCCCGCTTTGGGGCATCCCTAAGCCTGTCCTCCTACCCCGGAGTCTGGCACCTCTTTTATTTTTATTTTCATTTTCTTCAGAGATGAAGGGAGAGGGTGCGAGAGATAGAAACATCAATGATGAGAGAGAATCCTTGATCAGCTGCCTCCTACACACCCCACACTGGGGATGGAGCCCACAACCTGGGCATGTGTCCTGCCTGGGAATTGAACCGTGACCTCCTGGTTCCTAGGTATATAGTCAACCACTGAGTCGCACCAGCCAGGCTGGTACTTCTTTTAAGAATGAGGGCTTTGGCCAAAAATCTTTGACCAAAACTCTGGAGCTTAATATCCTCCCACAGTTCAGAGAAAAAAGAAAAGAATGGTACAATGAAATCTAAGAAGCCAGTTGCCAACTCTGAATAATAAAATAGTTCCAAGTCACACATAATGTTAAAAAGTTCTGTTCACTTGTTGATGCACAAAGCAAATCTCTGTCCCTGTCCCCAGTCTCTGCTCATTCTGTGTCTTTAGGAGCAAAGAAGAAAGGTGAGCACGGGGGTGGGGCACCCATCGTCATCGCACAGGAAGACGGTGTCAGGGTGTCGGGAGGCACCCACAGACACGCTTAGAACATGCCGAGAGTCTCCTGAGGGTGCAGGGAGCTTGTCCTCAAAGCATGTTCCCCCAGGGGGTTACGATGTAATCTGCACAGTCAAGGGCTTTTACACCTAAATTGTCACTCTGTTCTCTTCGGTTAGAGCCCCAGCACTTCCGCAAAGTTGTTAAACACTGAACCATTTTTTAGACACATTAGCTTTTTCTCAAGCTGCGATGTCTTTGGTCACTGATACGCACAGATCCCTAAACCCCAGTGTGGCCTGGAAGCCTGGACGCCTCCTTCCAGCCTGGCACAGTCTTCCTGACCCCCTTCTAGCTTCAGCCTGAGGAGCCCCATCAGAGTGAAACCCGGAGGAGACTAGTTCACTTCATGGAGCGTATGTCCTGGGCCTTTGGATTTTATTCTAAAACAGCATATTGCACTATTGAAGTCCAATACGGAAATAATTCCTTTGGCTTTAAGTAAAGTTTTCAGGTCTGCAAATATTAACGACTAAAAATAGAGACAGTCTCATATTTCTTATTTTTTTTCATACTTATTAGGGCTGGTTATGGAGCCAGCGGTGATGCATCACCTCCATTAACCCACTGGTCCCCAGCCTCGTCCCCTCAGTCTCACTGCCTTGGGCTTGCCACCCCCCAACCCCCGCAATGAAGCAACAAAATGCGGTCTTCACATTAAAGACTGAGAAGCCCAGGCTGCAACACTGTGTGAACAGAGGCACTCGGGCCCATAGCACTGCTCATAGCTTTTCTCTGGAAATAAATGCACATACTGTATTTATAAAAATAAATATGTGCATATAAACAAGCATCTGTTTTGAAAGACTCATCTCCCAGGGCATTGTCCTGTTATACGTTTAAGAAGTCCTAAGTGCAAACAGACAATCCCCAGCCGTCACTCCACTGTGCATTACTGTGTGTGTGTGTGTGTGTGTGTGTGTGTTACATTCTTTTTTTTTTTTTTTTTTTTTTAAATATATTTTATTGATTTTTTACAGAGAGGAAGGGAGAGAGATAGAGAGTTAGAAACATCGATGAGAGAGAAACATCGATCAGCTGCCTCCTGCACACCTCCTACTGGGGATGTGCCCGCAACCCAGGTACATGCCCTTGACCGGAATCGAACCTGGGACCCTTCAGTCCGCAGGCCGACGCTCTATCCACTGAGCCAAACCGGTTTCGGCATGTGTTACATTCTTGACAGCAAATCACAAAAGTGCATATTGCTAGGGGCGCCTAAGCTCTCATAGATGGAGTGACGTGTGTAGCTGTAGGTTCCTGCCCTCTGTAATGGTGAAGATCTCACCTTTGCTTTTCTTCTGTTTACTGTAGGGACTCTCTTCCAGGTGCCCTAATATGGCATCTTCCCCACTGGGAGGGAGTGTTCCCTTCTGTCTTAGGGGGATATGTTTCCTACCCTCTTCATTCTAGTGAGCTGATGGATGGTTACGAATATCATCCACAGTCAAACTTGTATTGGTTGTCAGCCACGCATATCTTGGGCCACGCCAATTGCAGCCTCTTCCATTACTAACCTGATTCCAAATATTTTGGCAATAAACCCATGGCCGCATATATGGGAAGCTGGGTAACAATGCGAAATCAGGACATTTGCAGTCTAGAGGTGGCTGAACATCCATGCCTTTCATGTCACCCTGTGAACTGACTCCGAAGTTGTTTGGGGCAGACTAGGCCAGCGGCAATGGGAAATTCCCTATGACTCATTTCTTAGACTCCTTCTTCCAACACCCTCGGAGCGCAAAGGAAATTACAAGGAGCAATTCTACAGGCGGGCAGGATGCCTGCAGACAGGCAAATCACCTCCTGGGCCTGAAAGAGGAATATTGTTCTTAATAGTTGTCAGCTGGGTTGAGAACCCCATCATAAGACCACCCACACACAAGAAATACGCCATCGTTGATTCATTCGACCGGGCACTAGGAATTTTGGAATAGACTCCATTCTTGTTCTCAGTGGGACTGAAGGAAGCACTGGACAGTCCTTACTGCGTAATGTTCATGGCTCTGGGGTGGACAGGAAGAGGGACAGAACAGGGTCCCCGTAACTGGAGCCCTTCTGTGTGAGTAGGGGGAGGTCAGGCATAGCACAAAAGCTTCTGCTATGAGTAAATGTGGCAACAGAAGAAAAAAAAATCATAATAGCTACAGGATTTTAAGGGGAGGGGTGGCTACTCAAATCTGGGGTAAAAGGAAGACAAATTCATAGTCAAAGAACAAGGTGTCGGCATGGAAGATGGAGTAGGGAGGTGGCACTAAGGAGCCGTATGCAGAGAAGACTCCTCTACACCTGACTGGGCGTAGAGGACAAGGGAGGAGTTAAAGGTGCCTGAAGGCTGGACCCCAAGGCCTGGAAGACCAGGGAGCCATTTCTAGGAATAAGAAGATTCATGAGGAAGAGAAGGATGGAGTTGGATGGGAAAGAGAAGGGAGGAGCAGCTTGGAGACTTTGGTTCCTGCCCTTTGGCTTGGAAGAGTTGAGTAGAGATGTTAGGCAGGAAGTGGGCTGGGGCCCAGGAGACAGCGTGGAGCTGGAGGGTGAAGATCACCCATCGGGGAGCGTGTCACTGGCGTGGGTGTGGTCACTCTGGCCATGGGTGTGGTCACAACATGAGCGTTCTTCCAGTGGACTTCTTGCAGGTAACTAAGAGAAAGTGGGAAAACGACAAGGTGTGTTGACTGTTCTTTGGAGAAGTATGGTGGCGAAGGACAGGACTCCATTATATTTGTCTCCGTTTCTAAGAATTGTGGTGCCTCACTGGCCCAGTGAGCTTTTACTGACTCAAGAAGAAGTGAGGTATTGAATGCTGGCTGAAGTGGAGTCAAGAGAAGTTTTGGATTGTTTGTTCTAGGACAGAAGAAGTTTCTCTTGCACAGGGAACATGCCCATTGCAGAAAGAAACACGGGAGGCACAAAACAGAAAGGACAGTGGGCGGGACAGCGTGCTGGGAGACTCTGGCAGGGTCTGTGTCCAGGGCTCAGAGGGAGGGGTTACGATTGGAAAGGCATAGCTCGGAGTCAAGAGCAAAGGGTGACGCTATTGAGAATTCTTGAGAGTGAAAGGCTCACATCGAAAGGGCTTACATTTTGTGGGTTTACTCTTCTCCATAAAATAAAAAGTACAATCATCCTCAGGGAGTGAAGTGAGAGTAGGTTTGGGACAAGAGGCAGGAAAAGAGAAGGTTTCCAATAGCTGTGTTGGATATTACATTGGAAGTGAATTAGATATAAATAAAGTTAAGGAGTGGGAGTAAATTCCAAATTCGTTTTAAAAATCATGGGGTTTGTGGCAGAGCCAACCAATACAGCGGTATGATTTCTCCAGCGAAGCGTAGTTTCTGGGCCTGGGAAAAGGAAAGAGGACTGAGGGAGGGGGTTGCCCAGCCTTCTGGTTAGTAAGGAGATGAGAGATTTCAGGGTAGAGTAAGAGGATAATGAGTTGGTGGCGGGAGGTAAGTAAAACCATGAGTTGATAAAGGATCTGTGAAAATAGAGACTAGTCCAGGAAGGGGGCCTAAAGGAGGCAGGGTGGTCAGAAAGAGTGAGGGCAGGGCAGGATGGAAGGAGAGAGGCTGTGGTTAGTGGGAGGAATGTCAGTTGGGGGTTTTTCTCCTCATCGGGTCACATCCCGCAGGGCCGTGTACCTCATTGAATCCTTGTTATCAGGGTTGGCTGGTCTCTGGGATGTGTGTGTGTGTGAATAGGATACCCTGGGAAAGGAAGTGTAAAGTCGTATCGCCCTTCTGCCTGGGCAAGGCCACATTGGGAGTGTCGTGTTTAGTTCCAGACATTGCTTTTAACTACGTTTCCTCCACGAATGCCGTCGGCTGAGCCGTGGAGATCCAGAGCATGACCGCTTCCCTGCAGCCTCTCTCTGGTCCGGCCACCAGTGCCTCGTATGGGGGTCCTGGCTCCCTCTTCCTTACCTGTCTCCCTTCTTCTGCGCTGACCTCCCCTGGCTCAGTTCTCCACGGGCAACTAATGGGACCTGTTGAAATGTCGCTTGACCTTGTCACTTTACTGCCTCAAGCCTTCCAGTGCCTTCCAGCTCACTGAGCGTAAAGGCTCACGTCACGGGGCCCTGCTCCCTCTGACCCCACTACTTCTTTGACCTCAGCTGCTTAACCCTTGGTCCTCTCTCCATCTGCACAGGCTTTCTTTGTGTTTCCCAAGCATTCCAGGTATATCCCTGCCCCAGGGCCTTTGCAGATGCCATTCCTTCTGTCTGGAATGTTCTGCCCAATAGCCTTCTAACATCACCTCGCTTCCTTTAGGTCTTTATCCCATTCGTAGTCATGCCTTCCCTCTCCGTCCTATTTAGCGGTGTTCCCCACCCCTGCACGCCTACTCCCCTTTCCAGTTTTATATCACCTTCTAATGAGATACTACCTTTACTCTTGTTTTTTTTTCTCATTTTTTTCTGCATGTCTCCTCCAGTGAGGAGGTAAGTGCACAGGGTGGGGGATTTCATCTCGCTTCCTTGTGGCTGCAGCCTCACACACTTCACACGGCAGTTCCTGGCACAGATTGCGTGCTCAGTAGCCAGTGAATGAGTGAGTATGGAATTACCTGGGTATAAAAGTCACACATGCCCATGGTAGAAAACTGGGCAAACAGGGAAAAGCAGAAAGAAGAAGAGAAAAAACGGCCCGTAATTCTATCTGGAAATCATCTCCACTGATATGTCAGTGTCATCTCTCTTCTTTTTCCTTCATCTCTGTATGCACAGTTGATGTGTCAGTGGGATATTAGGGGATAGAAGGTGATCAAAGGAATATGACCGGGGCGCGGGGGGGGGGGGGGGGGGCGGGCGGAGGGGGAGGGTAAGGAGCTGAAATCACACCATCCCAAGGACATTTTGAGGGATGTTTGGTCTGGAGATTAGAGGCTTTGGGGAGCATGATAAAGAGCTTAGATATTATAGTGTTTAAGACAAATTACACTTGTTCTACATAAATCCAGACTAGGACCGACCTACATTAGTGGGGAACCCACAGAAAGGGGACTGAGAGATCACTGCTCTCCAGTTGGCCACCCAGTGGGACTGACTAGGGCTTTGTTTTGTTTTTAATTGATTTTAGAGAGGGGGGAAGGGAGAGAGACGGGGGAAGGGGGAAGAGAAACATCGATAGGTTGCCTCCAGTATGCACCCTGACAGGGAATGGAACCGGAAACCTTTTGGTGTATGGGACAACGCTCCAACCAACTGAGCCCCCGGCCAGGGCAGGGACTAGGTTTTAAGGACAGAATTTCCATCACTGGAAGTTCAGGTAGAAACTCCCTGGCCACCTGTTAGGTGGACTCTACGTGAGGACTTTGTCTGAAGAATCTCAGGCAGCAAGTTTTAAGCTGGTAACAGCGAATTTGCTAAAATAGGACGCATCTTACACTCCTGTGGTATTTTTCCTTGCTTGTAAGATACTTTTATTTCTCCCGGGGTAATGACTTGCGTCATGCGTCACTTCACCTGCGTGTTTGCTCACTCCCTCGGTACTCGCGGTGCAGGTCGGACTGCCTTAGAAGAACAGGCGCTAGTCAGGCATCAGATGGACCAGACAAGCAGTTCGTCTTCTGTTAACAAAACCATCTCTATTTTTAGATGCGTGTTACTCCAGAAACATCAGGAACACATTAAGCTACATAATAACTAAGATTTTAAAGGCATGTTTTGAAGACCCTCTAAACCCAATCGGTATAAACAGTTAAGCCTGTCATGGTGATGATGTCATGTGTCCTGTAAACATCTTTTAGCCTTTGGAAAATCGCAGCAGACCCACTGGTAGAGTTCACAAACAGCCACTGGAGAATCCTCCTATATAATAAAAGGCTAATATGCAAATTGACCAAACAGTGGAATGACCGGTCGCTATGACGGGCACTGACCATGAGGAGGCAGACGCTCAACGCAGGAGCTGCTCCCTAGTGGTCAGTGCGCTCAGCCAGAAGCTGAGCTCATGGCTGGTGAGTGCAGCGGTGGTGGCAGGATCCTCTCCTGCCTCCGAGGCAGTGCTAAGGACCCCTCGGGGGATGTCTGCCAAGGGGTTCCAGACTGCAAGAGGGCACAGGGGGCGCTGAGGGAACACCCCCCCCCCCCCCCCGCCGTGCACGAATGTCGTGCACTGGGCCTCTAGTACCTACAAGAAAAGTCAGTAAGTTGAGTAATTTCTGTAGAAACATCACAGGCCATCTTGATGGATTGACACATGAAGTGAGAATGAGGGTGCACAGTATTTTTACTTCGAAGCTGTTGCGATCTGTGGACGCCCTGTTTTTAAGAAGCGTGACGTGAATTCTACATGAGTTGCTCTTGTTTTGTTAAGTGTGCCACAAATGGTAGGTTTGATTCTAGGTAGATTTTAAATCGGTTTGGAGTAAAACTTACTTGGGGATGAGTTGGATGGTGTTTTCATCTCAGTGATTCACAAAATAAATTATAAATTGCTCAAGATTCTATTTAAGCCCGATTGTTGCCTTAAAATTCATGCCATGACTGCTTTCTCAGGTCATGTTAGCAGCGTGTTAAGCATTTCAGGCCCGAGTTACAGGACAGCAAGTGGCACTGGACAGACGGCGTGCGCCAGGCCTTCCCGAATCTCAGAGAGTGCAGTTAGCGTAGGTAACGATGGGAGGTGGGCGGGAGACCAGGCTCAGCAACCCGCCTCCATACTCCGAATTTACTGGGATCACCCGAACGATTTCGGGGATCTCACTCCCGTCATGTGGCTGGGTAATCCGGACTTTTCTTCAAATTTGATTTGAATGAAGCGCCTTAAGCAGAAACACATGGGCGTGTAAAAGTCAGCATCAGAGCTCTTACAAGGCAATAAAGAGAGTCATAAGGATTTATAATTGGACGGCATCTTTCACCCAGATGGGCTCCACGGCACTCGGGAACCTCCTGCAAAGGCAAGATGGCCCTTCAGTGATCTTTCCGCGCACAGAGGCGTCCGGGTAGTGAGACTGGACGTGTGCAGAGCCGCCGCCCCGTCCTTGCACCATCGGAGGTGCCGGAGGGAGAGCCAGGTCAGGCGCGTGAGCCCAGAGCCCGGGTGGCCAATGCATCAGTGCGAATCCCGCTGCGCTGGTGACGGGGCCACGGGTGGCCTCCTGGCCTGCCCTCCTCAGCGACCTCCTTCGTCCTCAGCAGTGAGCCACCCACCACGCTCACCACCAAATGCCTTCCCCTTCCAGCGTGGAGGCCGGTTAGCGGCTGCCGTGGCAGGTGGTTTATGGAGCAGATGGAACCGTCCTCCACTGGAGGCGCCGGCTCCTGGGAAGGGTCAGATGGAGATGACGAGGGACGCGGGGAAGCTCCGGGCGGCGGGTGGACAGGTGTGTCCGTGGAGCCTCAGTGATGACCATGGGCCTGAGCCCTGAGTGGGCCTCGCTTTGTGGAGGGGGTGTCATTCCAGGGGAGTGGAGGGTAGGTGTGTGTCCTCATCAGCGTCTCCCACTGCATTCTGGGTGAATCAGTCCGTGTCAGGAGAATGAGAGATTAAGTAATTCACTCGCCTTGAGCTTAGAGTTTACTCATAATCTTATTTACACATCCCTTCTAGCTAAGGGCAGTGATTATGCAAAAACATAGGGCTGCAGGGAGGGAGGTGGGGACTGACGGCTGGCTGGGGTGGGGGGCCTTGTTTCTTTCTGCCAAGGGCCATTGGGGTGTTTATAACGTCATTCGAGGGCCGTGCACAATCACCAACTTAAACATCAGCCTGCTGTACTTGGTCCAGCATTTAATTAACTCACCCCTAAAGCCTTGGCAGGGCCAGACCACATGATCTCGAGGGCCTTCTACGGCCCGTGGGCCGGACGTTCCCCACCTCTGGAGTGGGTCCAGGTATCCTTTCGGGGTGACGAGAATGTTCTGGAACTAGATTGTGGCGTGGTCGCAGCGTGGTGAATGTGTACGTGCCCCTGAATCCTCCACTTTAGAACAGTTTTGTCATGTGAAGGTCCCCTCAGTTAGAAAACGGCAGTCGGAAACCTGGTGATCTGAGGGATGACTGAACCCAAGTGCTTGAGGTGTGACTTCTGTGCACGGGACCTGGAGTCGGAAGAGACCTGGAGAGGCTGCTCCGAGGAGGCCCCCCGGGACGAGGGCAGGTGCTTGGTTCCCAGGGGTCCTGGGCCCGAGGAGCCCCCTGCTGAGTGCGCCTCGGAGCCCAATGGCAGCAAAGAGCAGCCTCGGGGGGAGGGGAGGCAGCAGTCCGCAGCTGCCATGGGCCAGAGGTGCCCTGAGGATGCCTCGCCTGAAAGCCCCGTAATGATTTCTAAACATTGCTAATCCTCAACTGCTTGCCTTCATTCATTGATCTGTTTCCGCTCTCTCCCTGCTTAAAAATAACTCAGAAGTTATTTCTAGAAGCGGCACTGCCCAATAGAAGTAGAGCGCCAGCCACATAAGCAATTTTACATTTTCTAGTAGCCACCTTTAAAAAAGGAAAAGAAAAATGGGTGAAATTAATCACATGGTTTCTGTAAACACTTTCTTTAAAAAGCATCTGCCTGTGAAGTCCATTGTATCCCAAACAGTCTTTTCAGGGGCGATCGGTATAAAAACGATTGGGGAGAGGTTTCACTTTCTCTTTGTTGGGCTCCGTCTCACAGTCAGTGCCTTTCCCCTCACGGCACCTCTCGGTGTGGACTAGCCACCTGTCACGTGGTCAGCGGCACATGTGGCCATGGTGACCGTGGTGACCGTGCGGATCTGGTAGTTACTGGTTTGGCTGCGTGCTCTGTGGGCCCAGCACGTGCTCAGTGAGCGGAGATGCAGGTGCAGAGGGAGGACCATCCCTGTCACACTAGGAAGGAGCCCCCACTTCAGGCTCTGACCCCGAGGGAAGGGCTGTGCCCCTGTGAAAGGGGCTCCGTCTCCTTCTATAGACTAGACGGCGACCCTCAGAGACTGGAGCAGCTGTCCTGGCGGGCACCCAGTCAACAGTGGGGCTTGGACAAGAGCCACACCGAGTGCTCCTTCCACTTCCAGGCCACAAGCCCGAACCCAGGACATCTCCCGTCCCCCATCTCCCGGCCAGTGCCTGGCCATGTGGCTGAAAGCAGAGGGCCGTGGCCCGTGGTGAACTTGTATGACTACAGTGAAACCATGGAAGCAGACAGACTGGGCACCACGTGGCTTAGCCACTTAGTTCTGGGATAGGCTCGGGCTGGACACCAGTCCAGGGACCTGGACTTGCCCCAGACAGTGGCCCTCCCGTGTAGGCTGGGTGGACAGTGAGTGGTGACCGGATGGGGTCCATTTCTCCTTAGACCACGAAGTCACTTTGGACACATTTCTCCCTCCCTAGTCTGAGGGCTGGAGAGGAAGGAGGACCTAGTAGGCCCAGGAATACTCAGGCACACCTTTTCCTCCCATTGCACTAAATTCTGAGATTTTATTGACCAAAAAAAAAAAAAAAAAAAAGGTGCATGTGTTAAATTTATCAATGCATTTTGTTGTTATTAAGCAAAGACTTAACTTGCACAAAGAAATGTCAAGATGGAAATAATTTCAAACAAATCAGTTTGTCATTTGTAAGAACATATTGGTCACGGCCCAGTTGCACAATTTAAAAATATATCTATTTTTATTGATTTCAGAGAGGAAGGGAGAGGGAGAGAGATAGACACATCAATGATGAAAGAGAATCATTGATGGGCTGCCTCCTGCACACCCCACACTGGGGATTGAGCTTGCAAACCTGGGCATGTGCCCTGACCGGGAATCGAACTGTGACCTCCTGGTTCCTAGGTTTATGCTCAACCCCTAAGGCACGCCGGCCGGGCCCAATTGCACAATTGGTATCTCGTGTCATGGAATGAGACCCCTTGGTCTGGTCTGTCCGTGGGCCCTTCCATCCAGCACGCACAGGGCCTCAGGCTCTGTGTTCATTTCTGAACATTCAAAACTGCGGCCTCTTGCCTCCAAGGATGACGGTGGTGGGTACAGCTGTGCAAACAGGTTGCTTACCAGAGGCTACATAGAATGCGGGGGGACACCGAAGAGGGGGTGACATTCAGGAAAGGCTTCACTTAGGAGGCGAGGCTGGATTTGGTCTGGAAGGATGGAGAGTCCTCAGATAGGTAAGAAGAGAGCAGGGGGTGTGAGGCCGGGGAGACAATGGCTGTCCTGGGAACCACTGTTATTTTCACACTAGAGGCCTGGTGCATGAATTAGTGCACGGGTGGGGTCCAGCCGGCCCCACCCCGATTGGGGCTGATCGGGGCCGGGCCGGCCAGGGGAAGGGGATGGTGGGAAGTTGGCCAGCCAGGGGGAGGGGCCATGGGAGATTGGCCGGCCGGCTCTGTCCCCTGCAGTGCATGTCATAGCGACCGGTGGTTCTGGTAATTCTGGTCATTTTGGTCGCTTAGGGTTTTATATATATAGATGGGCTACTTCTCCAGATGGCTCGCCCGTGGTGGTCTGTGACCGGCTTTCCAGTTTGGGCCTGGATGGTGCCCTTGTGTGCGGCTCTGGTGGCTCTAGGGGGGCCCCTGTGTAGGTCAGGTTTGGTTAGCAACAACCCCACCACGGAGAGCCCATTTCCAGGGCTGACCTGGCAGAAGGGCATTCAGTCCTAGTCGGATGGGAGTCCCCTGTGGGCTCCATCCATTGGGCTGCAGAGGGAGCTGAGAGCTCATGTCCATGGAATGCTTGTCAGCAGGTATGATGGCCGAGGGTGGACCCAGAGGCAGGTTGCTTGGGCAGAGCAGAGAAGCAGAGAGGATGAGAAGGGAAAAAGTACCAAGAAGATAGTGTTGCTATTAAAAAAAAAAAAAGGTGTCTTCTTATTGGTTGACAATAGATTTAAGAGGAAGTTTCTTTCACCCATGAAATTCCATAGCATTTTATCTGTATCTCTCTTAGGAAAATGGAGGCTATACCCAATCAAGCAGCTTGTAAATGTAAGTGAACTTATGGGGCCAATCTGGCAGAATATTTGAAATAGGGATTGGATTGAAAAATCCAGGAACCATAGCTTTCGGCAGTGAACACATCCCACTTTTATTATCGGCATTCATGTTGCTGCAGGGTCTTCAAGTAGAGGAGACCCCCCCCCGCCCCCATTCATCTTAGGCCTTTCAGGTTGCCTGACGTGTAGATTTACACATTGTGGGTTACCCCTAAGGACCTGCTTTCTGAAGGAAGGAATGACGGAAAGAGGAAAAGGTGCTTTAAAAATTATGAAACAGTCACCAGTGTAATATATCAGGTGTTGTTTGTCATAATAGGTGAAAAATATTTTATTTTCAATTAATTTTTTTTTATTTATTGCAAAATACACATCACACAAAATCTTAACCATTTTAAGTGTACAGCTCAGTAATGTTAAATATCTGCACATTGTTCGGCAACCAGTCACCGGAACTTTTTCATCTTACGAAAGTGAAACTCTGTACCCATTAATCAATAATGTTCTATTCTGTCCTCCCCCCAGCCTCTGGCAGCCACCATTCTACTTTCTGTCTCTATGAGTTTGGCATCCCAGGTGCCTCATAGAAGTGGAATCATAGAAATATTTGCCTTTTGGTGCCTGGCTTATTTCACTTAGCCTATTGCCCTCAAGATTTATCCACGTTGCAGTAGGTGCCAGAATCCCCTTCCTTGTCAAGGCTGAGTAATATTCCATTGTATGGAGAGACCCCATTTTGTTTATTCCTTCATCAGCTGACAGACACGTGGGGTGCTCTCACCTCTTGGCTGTTGTGAGTAATGGCCGTTGTGAACAGGGGTGCACAAACATCTCTTCGAGATCCTGCTGTCAATGGGGGGTGTAGACCCAGAAATGGGCCTGCTGGATTACAGGTTAATTCTATTTTTAATTTTTGAGGAACTTTTCTGCAGCAGTTGTGCCATTTTACTTTCCCACCAACAGTGCACAGGGCTCGCATTTCTCCACATCCTCGCCCACACTTGCCATTTTCTGCTTTGGGGGTAGCCGTCCTCATGGCTGTGGGGTACACAGCCCTCTTTAAGATTAGCGAGTGAAGCTATGGAGAGCCGCTTGCTTGTCTTTAGTCTGTCGGTGACTTTAAAGAAATCGTTCTTTGAAACAGACCCTGTTTTGAAGTTGGAGAACTCTTTGAATCAGTGTTGTTCTGGCATCAGTCACTTGGACGAGACACCCAAATCTACCTCCTCCCCCAAACCTTAAAAGAAAAGTAGTAGAGCCCTAGCCTGCTTGGCTTAGTGGATAGAGTGTCGGCCCTTGGACCGAAGGATCCCAGGGTTTGATTCTGGCCAAGGGCATGGACCTCGGTTGCAGGCTCATCCCTGGCTCTGGTTGGGGTGTGTTCGGGAGGCAACCAATTGCTGTGTCTCCCTTTCTCTGTCTCTCGCTCTCCCTTCCACTCTCTAGATCAATGGGGAAAATGTCCTTGGATGAGGACTAACAAACAAACAAAAAAAAGAGACAAGTAGTAGAAATTTTTTTTAAAAAAATGACAAATTGGTCTTCCGTCAACAGTGACTGACAGGCCCATGCAGAGGTTAAGATTAGCGGTGAGTCAGCCAGAGATGGTGGGCAGAGGATGGATGAAGATCAGAAGGGACCCTGCGGGGGTTGTCTGTCTTGGGAAACGCTGGAGGGAAGGAGCTGTCCAGCAGGAAAGAGGCCACTTATCTGGGGTTGATTTGCACATAATGTGCGAGGGCTCTTCCTTGCAGCACAAGTAGAAGTGAAGTGTTTGGTGTGTGTGTGTGTGTGTGTGTGTGTGTGTGTGGCAGGGTAAGGTGTGCCGTGCAGGGAGAAAATGGCTCTGTGTACCCCCAAAACGGCCCTGGCTTCCTGCATGAGAAAAGTCTATACTTGCCGAAGGCAGGCGAGTTTAAGAGCACGGGTCCGCTGACATCACCCGTGCAGTTAAATATCAGGCGGGCAGCTGGTGTGAGAGCGGCTTGCGGTGAGTTATGAGGCTCTGAAACGTTCTAAGTGAGTTTACGCCCTTTGTGGCTGGGTCTGAAGGCTCGCGTTTGGCCTGTTTGTTTTAATGAGCGATCGCAGTGTAGAGCACGCAAATGAGAAACACATGATGGTCCCCGGGCAAGAGAGAAGCAATAACTCCGCAGGTTTCTGAAGAAGACTAGTCATACCACAGGCTGCCATTATACCCGGAGAAATAACAATAATTTTAATGCCGTTGTCTGGCCAAATGTATTAATTTGAACGGAATGCCGTTTGAAAGGATAGCATAGCTGTGAGGCAGGAAGTTCCATTGGCAAGCATCTTCAGGACTTCCCTGGAGAAGATCCACGGAAAAGGATTGAAGTGTGGTGGCCCTCGCCGGATGCGCGTTCAGAAGAACCCCGGGAAAGCCTTGGGTCGTTGATGGGGGGGCTCCTTTGAGTTTGCACAAAGAGGTGAACATAGGAAGAGGTGCGGTTTTAAAAGGGTCGGCGACTTGGTGTTTGCATAAGAACATGGCTGATCTATTGACGGCAGACACACCAGAAATTCTAGGCACAGAATTCCCGGACTCTGCGTGGCTGGCCAGTCTGTCCATTGCCTTGGCCACGTGATGACTCGAGTTTAAACGATTGAGTCAGATTCCCGACGATCTTGTTTGGATTCTGAGACCTCACTTGGGCATTAGTCCTGGGTTCTAACAACTCTTGTTCAAAAAGAGGACTTTTTTGTGTGTTCGCTTTTAAAAAAAATTTTTTTTTTATTGATTTCAGAGAGGAAGGGAGAGGGAGAAAGAGATTTAAAAAACCCCACCAGTAATGAGAGAGAATCATGGATCGGTTGCCTCCTGCACGCCCCACACTGGGGATTGAGCCTGCAACCCAGCCATGTGCCGGAGGTCAAATAGTGACCTCCTGGTTCATAGGTTGATGCTTAACCACTGAGCCACGCCGGCCAGGGATGTGTGCGTGTTCTTTAGTTTAGTTTTTTTAATCTAAAATCTCAAAGCACTTCATCTTAGTTCAACAAGCATTGTGCTGACTTCCAGGCTCAGGGAACAGGGAGATGAAAAGGAGATAGCACCCCGAGGAAGCGGCAGCTCGAGGAGGAGTTAATTTGTCCCAGACAGTCGCTAAATGAGCTGAATGCTGGGATAGGCTCAGGGGCCTATTGGGCGACTTGGTGTAATTGTCTTGTTTGACTTCTTTATATTCTTCTGAGTCTGCTTCATGGGGAGTCACCAGGGGGATGTCAGGCGACAGGTCCTTCTGTCCACAGGGACGGTGGGACCCTCGTATTGGGAGGTGGGAGGGGCCGAGGGCGCAAGCTGGGAGGCAGGGTCAGGGGAGCGCTGTTCTTTAGCAGCCCCTCGGTGACCGGGGCCCCTGCCCAGCCTGCTCGCCCCCAGCTCTGGCTGAGGTGCCCCTGCCCAGCCTGCACGCCCCCAGCTCTGGCTGAGGTGCCCCTGCCCAGCCTGCACGCTCCTAGCTCTGCCTGAGGTGCCCCTGCCCAGCCTGCACGCTCCCAGCTCTGGCTGAGGTGCCCCTGCCCAGCCTGCACGCTCCTAGCTCTGCCTGAGGTGCCCCTGCCCAGCCTGCACGCTCCCAGCTCTGGCTGAGGTGCCCCTGCCCAGCCTGCACGCTCCCAGCTCTGGCTGAGGTGCCCCTGCCCAGCCTGCACGCTCCCAGCTCCGGGCTGAGGTGCCCCTGCCCAGCCTGCATGCTCCCAGCTCGGGGTTGAAGTCAGACGTCTGGGCTTGCAGCTGCTTTCCCACTCCCCTGCCCGCAGCAGCTCTGGATGCTGCTGCCTCTCATGTTCTGCTCCCCCCTCAGCGTCCGCTGTGAAGGTACCCGTTTCAGGTAAAGAAACAAACCAGGCAGTGAGGCTTCTCTCGGTTTTGCGAAATAACCTCTAGTAGCGACTTCGGAAATTGTTTTCTACCCGTTGAAATGGAAGCCTCCACAAACACTTTCCTCCTGAAAACATTCTTCGTCTCTAGCTATTGTGTCTGTTATGTGAAAAAAAAAACACACACACACACACAAAACACCAGTATTTTTTCCCCTGCAGCTCAAACAGAGCTAGAAACGACCACCATTGACTCCTCTATTAATAGTTTATCTTGTCAAAACCTCCCGCACGTAATTGTCATGGTTTCCATCTGTATCTGTGAGTGGTGGGAGAAGGGTTCCCCTTTGTCACTTCAGGTTGTCTGAACGAGGACCGCGCTTCCCTTCTCTCTCATCCTAGTCTCTGGGCGGCGGCCCACTATTGTTCCGAAAGCAACTCGGAAAATACAAGGCATTGGCTCTCACAGGGACATAGCGTGGCTTTGCGTGGAGAGGCCAAGGGGACGTCATAGACCACGCTCCCTTTTTCACAGGAGCTTTCTTGTAAGTGAGCTGACTTGTCCGGCAGTTGTTTCATCTGGAAGGGAGACTCGGGACCGGGTTCTGTTTGTGACTCTGCACCGGGCTCTGTTCGTTCGTGCTGCACTTGGGGCTCCGTGGGACGAGGCCTCCCGGAGCTCAGGGAGACATGGCGGTAATTGGAACCACGCGCCCCCGCAGGGCGCTGCACTCTCCGGAATGCGCCGCACACCCCCACCCCCAGCTCTGTTTGTTCTTGTTTTGTCCCTGTGCCATGATTTTTCTAATTGGATTCAAATTTGCAGCTTTTACGATAAAAACCACAAGAACATGATTTCTAATCTCTTGAGATGTGTTTGCCTCTGTGCTACTTATAAAAGAGCGATGGACTGTGAGAGCCACGCCGGGTTTAGAAAACAATTAGGAATTGCGTCTCCTTATTCGGTGAGGTTGTTGGAAAGGTCCTGACCAGCGAGGGAAGAACAAAGCAGAGGATTCCATCCCCGGGAGCCCGAGGAGGCGGGCCGCTGTTTACAGGGACCCCTCTTCAAAGTGTCAGAGAAGGGCCAATCTTTGTCTAAAGTGATGATTTTAGCCATCAGCCAGATTCCGATTTTGGGAAAAAAAAAAAAAAAAAGCCCTGGAAAAAGTGTGTCGCCACATGTCGGGTGATGTCACCAGGCGTGGGAGGCTACCTAGCGGAGCCCAGGAATCTTATTTTATTTGTGAGCTGTTTCTGATTATCCCCGTGGAGGGAGGGTCACTTTGAATCATGATGCCTTGACATCTCTTTCATGGGGAATCGACACCCCTGGTCACCAGATGTGTGAAGGCAGGCGCGTCAGGCTTTCCGACGGCCCGTGAGCCGCCTCCACGTCCATCCCGGATGGAGGAACCGAAGTCCGCGCTCCTGCCCGCCACCCCGGACACAGTGATTTAGTTTATGACGACTTATTCATCGCCACGTCTCTGGGTCAGCATCATTCTCTGGTCACAAGTGTTGGGTGTAGGCTGTGGGTCAGCCACTGCCCTGGTGGAACTCTGTCGATCTGTCTAATGCCATGAGCATTTCCTGAGACGGGATGTTCATGTCTAGGCATAACTACGAAATCCTAGTAGTTATGAGGAACCTGGAAGGGACTTTCTTTGAAGGTCATTTGCTCTTGCAGGTCTTTGCATTTTCAGCTTTCCTTCTCTCGCAAACTATAAAGGGGATCCCATGGAAGTCACATTCACTGTCTAGAAAAAGCTTGCATGCGGCCTCCCATCACTGTCATCAGCCACACGCCATCCGAGCATGTGACTGTCTGTGTGTTAGAGCTCCTGGGATGTGGAGGGGTCTCCTCCTCCCCAGGAATGCAGCGAAGGAGAGGGCGGGCTGAGAGAAACTGAGAGCTGTCCCCACCAGTCCCTCACCCCGGAATGAGTCTCGTCCACGGATTCCTGACAGGTGGCTATGTGACCTTCCCTCACCTCCTTCTTCCATGTTAGGAGCCTTTCGGCCTTGCTGAGAAGTCCCCCCTTAGTCTTAGACCCTCCTGAACTATCTATATATATATAAAAGCCTAAGCGACCGAATGACCGGTTGACTGGTTGCTATGATGCGCACTGACCACCAGGGGGCAGGCGCTCAATGTAGGAGCTGCCCCCTGGTGGTCAGTGCGCTCCCACAGCCAACCTCCCGCAGTCCCTTCCCCTGGCTGGCTGGCCCCGAACGGCCCCAATTGGGACTGGGCGAGAGGACTCCAATCAGCCCTGATCGCCGGCCAGGCCAAGGGACCCCACCCGTGCATAAATTCGTGCACCAGGCCCCTAGTTCAAACCATAATGGTTAAGGAAGCCCCTTTTCCAAATGGGACCTTTCAAATATTTAAGGCCAGCACCCTCCTGGCTTCCTCACCTCATTCTTTCCTCTCCAAGGCGGTTCCCTGGTTCCCTGCACCGGTCTCCCCAGGTTGTTGCTTCTGATGCTGAAGCTGGGCTGGTGGTCCTCCGTGGGTATGTTCCCAAGGCTCCCATCAGGATCTAACTGCTGCCCTGTCAGTCAGCTGGTCAGACTGCAGCCAAGAGCAAGCGCCAGCTTTGATCTAAGTAGGAGAGGGTAGGGTTTCCTAAACTGCAGGGGGTCTCTCTCTCAGTCACACACAGTGTGTAGCACGAGCCCAGTGCCCCCTGCCCTGACTTTCCCGTCTTTCTCTCCCCTCTGAGAAGAGCTTTACGGGAGAAACTCTCTCTTTGGTATATGGGTGGTGATCTAAATAATTGCTCATTGAAAAGGGTCAATATTGCACAAAGATATAAAGCACAAAGTTAAAAACCAGTCTGGGACCCTGCCCTCCAGAAATAAGGATGATAGGCAATGCCACTCACAATGGAAAAAGACACGAGTAGAATGGGATCCGTAGCTCTACAATCATACGTTTGTGTATTTTTATGTTTAGAGAGAGTAACAACAGGGTGGGTACCCAGATGTTCACGATGATGTGACTTCTAATAAAAAGAAGGTGATACGTCGATATTGTGTGCCTCTGTGTGTCCATGTCTACGTCTGTATCAAGACTATCAGAAAGGACCAAATACCTAAGGTGGCAATGTGCGACTAGACAGGAGGAATGAAGATGCACATCACACATTAGATATTTGGTTCTAACTTGTTCTGTGGCATTTCATATAGTTACCCACCTTAGTAATGGGGTAACCATTCACCAAGTTGTTTGGGGCCCAAGCGTTGGTATCATTGTCTAACCCTCCTAGCCAATCCATAGACAGGTTCTGTAGGCTCTGCCTTCAAAACACATCCCAAGGCGTCCACTCCTCACCTCCTCCACCACCGGCCCCTCAATTCAAGTCACGAGGCCATTCTCTTGGACAATGGAACCCCCCCCGCCCCTTTCACTCAAGACCCCTCCAGGCTTTTCTCAGACAGAAGTCAGAGTGTTTGCCTCAAAGTGCAAGTCAGCTGATGGCACTGCCCTGCTACACAGTATTGCGTGTCCCTTGCTAATCTGAATAGAACCCAGCCTCTTTGTCATGTTCCCACAGCCCTGCAGGATCGGGCCTGCGTCCCAGCGCCACAGCTCCCTCTGCAGCAGGCACACTGGCTCTTGCTGGTTCTAGAATAGTCCAAGCTCATCTTCCCCTCAGGGCCCTGTGTTCACTGCTCCGCCTTGCTCAGAACACTCACTCCCTAACTTGTCGTGGCTTTCTCCTCCACACCAGTCGGCTCTCTGCTCAGGAGTCACCCCAGAGAGCCCAGCCCTGACCACACTGTCCACAGGAGCCGTTTCTCATCCCCTGGCGGTTTCCATGTTTTTAGAATGTCTTCATCTGACATCCGAGGCCTGCCGATCTGAACTCTGTCCTGCCTTCGTCTGTGACATCTGTGTGACATGTAGTCATCATTTCTCCCTTAAGTCTCCTCGGGGGGTGGGGGGGCGCATTATGCACTGGGGTCTGAGTGTGTCCCCCGTGTGGTGGGCGCATGGCGAGGAGAAGGTGCAGGCGCCGCTCCAGCACCGTGAACAAATTCTCGTGGTCTGAGAGCTTTCCTCTCCGTTCTTGTCTCTTGATGTGCACCCCTGAGCCACAGACGGTCGTCACGTTGGAAATGCTTCATGTCTGGTCCCCAGGAGTGAAAAGAGTGGCAGGTGGCTTCCTGGGTTGGTTCCTCCTACCAGGAACACGAGAAAACCTGTGAAACCCGCGGCCCATTAAGGGAGCTCTGAGCAGTTGTGCCGTTAAGTCACGCTGTGGGGAGAAACGAGCTCCACATCCCTGTGGCTCAGCGTCATGGGTTGGTTTCACGCATGACCCGCAGCCGCTCAGGGGGACAGACGTTCCGCCCTCCACAACACCATTGTCTCAACACATGGCTTTTGGGGTGTCCTTGGCAATGAAAGAAGAGAAATAGCGCTCGCCCCTGCTGTGTGTGACACCTGGGAGCCTGGGGACACCTGCCATGCTTTTCCACAGGCCTGTCACATGGTTCACATAACTGCAAGGGCTGGGCATCTCCCAGAGAGCCCAAGAGGTTACTTACTATGACATTCATTAAGTTAATCCTATGTAATAAAAGCCCAATATGCAAATCGACCAAACGGCAGAATGACCGGTGGACCGACCGGTCACTGTGATGTGCACTGACCACCAGGGGACAGATGTTCAATGCAGGAGCTGCCCCCAGCCTGCAGGCCCCAGGCCAGCCAAGGTGGGTGCCAGTGGGGGGCCCCCGATCGCCTGTTGGTCGCCCCATGGATTGGCCCTGATCGCTGGCCAGACCTAGGAACCCTACCCATGCACGAATTTTGTTTTAAAATTCATAAAAAGATAGTAGTAACAAACAGTTAAAAAATATTACTAAGAAATTCACTAGATTAAAATGCTTTAAAAATACATTTTTGTTGATTTCAGAGAGGAAGGGTGAGGGAGAGAAAGATAGAAACATTAATAATGAGAGAGCATCATTGATCAGCTGCCTCCTGCATGCTCCACACTAGGGATTGAGCCTGCAACCTGGGCATGTACCCTGACCGGGAATCTAACCTCGACCTCCTGGTTCATAGGTCAACACTCAATCCCTGAGCCATGCCGGTCGGGCGAAATGCTTTGAAAATAACAACCAAGTAAAATAGACCAAAGGTTACTTAGAAATTATTACAAATGTTAAGCCTAGTGAATTTCGTAGTAACTTCCTACAAGTAGCTCATTTCCTAAACAGACACACTCACTTGAGCGACTGAAGATTTTAGTGCACGTCCCTGGGCTGAGATCCGAATGCCGGTCACCCACACTGGCTGGTCTGTGCAGAGATCAGCATGGCTCCCCTTCCCCCCGGGTCCTACCTGCGACCTGGCCATGCCTCCCAGTGACGTGGGATTCACTGTATTAAGCCAGGGAGGAGGCCTGCAGAGTTTTTTTTCCATTCAGAATTTTACATCCTATTTTAATGGGTTGGGCCCAAACCTTGTAAAAGCACTTAACCCCTTGGAAACCATCCCCACAGGATGCGTTGAAAACACGCTATTTAAAAAGTTTGCTTCCGGAAACTACATCTCAAGTCCATCCCTGTCTTGGATCCAAACTCAGCCTCTGATTTTTCCTCAGTGAACTTCTCACACGCACCCTCAGCCTCAGGGACGGCTAGATTTTAGGATGGATTTCAACACCATGAACCACTCTTGGGTGACAGGATGATCTGAACATGGCAGTGCAGCTGTAATCCACTTATAAATGCGAAGGTTGATAAGATGCAATGTGAGGCACACCTCTGGATCATTGATTAGAAACTTTAAATTCGTTCATATCCTTTGACATGCTAGTATTTCTAGGATTTTCCCCCTCAGCGAATAACTGGACAGGTTTAAGAAGAACTTTGATCTTAATATTGGAAGTGTACTAATTTTCTACTAAGGGTCAGGTGGTCCGGTCACTCAGCAATTTCCACTCGATCATGTGCTGTGTGCGAAGCAGTGTTCTTGTCGGGGCGAAAGCTGGGACCTGTCTTCTCCTCTCGTGACCTCGTCTTTGAAGACGTGGCGTAGACTCCAATATATTCTCACAATCCGACTTTGACTTTCTTAGGCAGCTTCCAGGTTTTCGCTGTCCCAGACAAAATTATCCTTAATATTATAGTAGACCCGTCTGATTTATCTCATATGAAATTCTAGAAATGGAGTTATCAGGTAGAGGGAGACGGTGCTGAGTGGAGCGTACATGGTTTCCCTGAGCACCTCTGGCTCTGGGTTCCTGCTTCCAGGAATTCGGTCCATTGATGGATTATTTGATTCTCCCATCCTCCAACCAGCATCTGTGTGTTAACAGCCCACATCCCCCCCCTCCCCCTCCCTGTTTCTTCCTTCCTCTCTTCTTCCAGCTCCCTTGGAATCCCCACCCTCACCTTAGAGTTACTATTCCCCCACGGGAGTCAAAACACTATTATGTTCAAAAGATGGATTCCTGATGGGTCACTGTTAACCTCGTTGCCTTAAGGAAAATGCGCTTGTGGGCTTGTGCCGACCCCCCGTGGGCTCATTTGGTCCCCATCCACCTGTTTGTACCCACAGACCCGTGTCTGAGCCCAGGCAGTGACTGCTGGACGGAGTGGCGAAGACTGAGATGCAGGCTGCCCTCTTCCTCCCTTTTGCAATTCTAGGCAGCGGAGGGGAGGGGCTCAGACATGCTTCCCACTGATCTTAGTGCGCCTCCCCTCCCCACAACAGCCAGCATGACAGGTGTCAGCTCAGGGACAGCATTAAGGAGGCAGGAGCGCAGGGTCTTGGCGGTATAAGGATGGGGAGATGCAGCAGCGAGGTGGTCCCAGACGGCTCCTGTGCCCTGACCCAGGTGACTGCGAGGTGAGAGGAACCTTGGAGGGACAGTGCCGAGTAGAACTTTGTGTTGATTTCGGAAGTGCCGCTGGTCACCCAGGTGAGACATGTGGCCGGCGTTTGTATGGGCAGGTGCTGAGGAGCTCGGGCAGCTGGGGAGCCATCAGTGTCAGAGGCAGGGGACACCGTGGGTGTGAGCATGTCCTTCCACGGAGAACACAGGCAGGGACCTCTGCTTCTCTTTCCTTCCCAGTGGGTCAGCCAGGCCTGTCGCCTGTGCCTCCTGATCCATCATCCCTCACCTGGATGGATGCAGTAGCATCTGACCTGGGATCGCCCAGCTTCCCTCTGTGCCTGGGCAGAGACGACTAATGCCAGAAGGGAGGTGGCTGGAGAGGGGCCTGGAAGGAGGTGTGAGCTGTGCCCCTCCATTCCCGGGACCTTCATATCACAACAGGGGAGACGGGTCTTGAGGATCTTCTTAGGTTGTCTCTACACATTTTCTTGGACTGTGTGAAATACAGCTCCTTTTTGGTTTTTCAAATTAATTTTCTGTTCTCTTTCTATAATGACAAATGCTAGCAATTCCGCATCAACCTCCACTCCTCCCAGCAGCGGCTGAGTGCCGGGAGCAGCATCTGTCCCTTCTGTGATGGTTCTTAATTGGTGACTGTGGGTCTCTTTGTGTGGAATGAGCTCTTGTGTTTTATGGCATCTCTGTACTTTAAAAAATTTTTTTAATTCATTTCAGAGAGAGAGATAGAAACATCAATGATGAGAGAGAATCGTGGATTGGCTGCCTCCTGCACACCCCACACTGGGGATTGAGCCTGCAACCCAGGCATGTGCCCTGACCGGGAATTGAACCGTGATCTCCTGGTTCATGGATTGATGCTCAATCACTGAGCCATGCTGGCCGGGCCCTGCACTTTCTTTTTTTGCCCAGTGCGGTGTTTTGTTGTGGTTTTGACTGTACTTCCTCGAGGAAGACTTTCCGGCAGGAGCCTGGGGCATTCTCTGGCGGGAACATCCCCGCATTTATTCTCAGAAGCGCTCAGGTTCAGCTGGGACCTCTCTCCTTATAGCCTCCACCTGTTTCCAGAACAAAGGACACTGAAGCCTTCGCGTTGGGGCAGGCGGCTTCCATCTCCTCCGCCTCCCTGTTGCCGTCTCTCCATGTTTTGGAGTTCCTAATCAGGGGACGTTCTTGTCACCAGGCGTCCTTGGCTTGGTGTAATCTGAGCATGCCTGCTCGGGGCTGGAGCAGGGATGGTCAGCGACAGCTTCACCCAGGCGCCGTGGTGAGCACGGCCCACGCCGAGGGGGCTCAGGGCAGCGAGAGCGCGGGGCTCTGCAGACGAATCATTTGAAGTGATCAGCAGCGAGAGGTTGCATAACTCCTCGCCCAGCGGTCAGCGAGTTGCCGCCACTTTGTGACATATCTGAATTTATCCTGTGTTTATAGAAACCCAAGCCAGAAAGACTCATAGTGTTGGCAGTTGATTAAAGCCATTTAAGTTAGATTTTTGACACTGTAATTAAATGTGAGCACATTCCATATTCCCTCCAGGGGAGAGGGCCCGGAGCTGGCAGCGTGTCGCCGTCTAGCTTGGGTTAGGTCCCCGGATTCCAAAGAAAGCTTTGATTTGTAGATGGCTGGGTTGAACAGTGCCTTCCAAAATATATCTTTTAGAGGTATGAGCTAACAAAATAAATGAGAGAAAATTGGATTAATTTTAATAATTCTGCTGCTTTGATTCCAAATCCTTGAACACCTACAAAAACAAAGTAGCTCCTGAAAGCGCAGCCGCGCCTCGGGACACTGGGTCCCTCTGTTTCTGTCCAGGCGCAGGGGAGCCAGACGCGTATTTTTAGATGGAAGGAGGCACCGAGGAGCCCAAGGCACCCGGGAAGGCCTTCCAGGGTCCCGGTTGGAGATCGCCCGGCTGCTGGGAGCTTTCAGAGCGAATTCCTTTCAAATTATGTTTTTTGAAACCAGATCCAGGCCCTCTCTGTTATTGATCGTTTTCATATGAAATAACATTGAAATCCAGTAGCAAATTGGGCTCGATGTAGATGAGTATTCCACATGGGTAACTGGGGTTTTATTGAGAATTACAATAATGAATGGAGTGAGGAGCGGGCACGAGCATTAAGCAGGGGTGGGAGCACAGAGAAGTTCAGGACCACCCTCCGGTGCGTGTCAGAGAGATCTGCGTTGCCACGCCGGCCCTGCCTCTCACTTTCTGATCTTGGGGAAAGGACGGAGAGCCTGCCTGAGCCTCAGTCTCTTTATCTGGAAAATGGGAGAATAGCATGCCATTCATCGGATTATGGAAAGAATTAGCTCAGATGATTAATGTGCACGAAACGTTTACTGTGATGCGTGGCAGGTGATCCATTAGTGGTGGGTACCCTTGCTGTCATAACCAATGCCAGTCTTCAGATGAAATTGAAAAGAGAAGGTGTTTCCTTGGAAATGGTTTCCTGAGTATTTTTGGAGGAGATGCCAGTGACAGATGCTCATTGGAATGTTTATTATAAATACAGACTTGGTGTCTTATAAGCTAGAGCAACAATTACACCACTCCCTGGGTTCGGTGGAAAGGTACTCATTATGGGCTAATGATGGACTGTTGATCTGCGATGGACAGCAGCTGTCTGCTAGCTCATTAGGAGGCTGAGTGCCCAGGTAGGAGCGGCCACAGGCAGGATGCAGATGCGAACCCTCGTTATTTTTAGCATGCCCTCTCTGCCACCTCTGAGAGGTTGGTTTTTTTTTTTTTTTTAAGAACTGTAGATCGTATTTCAGGGAGGGGACCTGGAAGCGTGTGATCCAGTGGAATTTAGTGAAATGATTCGAGTGGAAAACTGGTCTCACCCGGACACAAAGCCTCCTTTGATAAACCACGTCGCGGAGCCAAAGTTGCTCCCACATAAGAAATAACTACCGTCGCTCATATGGAACAACTCATTTCTTCCCCAAACACATTTCACGTCCAAGAGAAATAGTTTGATAGAGCTGATGCTTTTTTGTTTTAGTTTTATGGCCATTCCTATGGTATCTAAACAGATTGTCAGAGCAAGATCGCTCGGATTCCTACTGAAAATTCTTATGAGAATAACACCTTTGTCTTGGGATTGGCTTGGGAAATACTGAATTAAACAAGAATGCGCTTATTCCTTTTGTCTAGTCTGACATTGATTTATGAGATAGGACCTGTATTGAACTTTGAAAAATACCTTGGGAATATTTGATCGAACTTTCACATTGTAATATGAAGCTACATATAGATAATGGCTTGATGAAAATTAAATATTTTGACATTCTGGGCCTGCACTGTAGACTGATAATTAAAAATAGGTGGAGTGCTTTCACATTGCTGGGAGAGCCCTCATGGCCACGTCCATTCTATAACTTTCAAATAGCCTTTATTGATTGTAACTTTACACAATCATTTGTCATATTGCAAAGAAGAGAATACAGTTTATGTATGGATTTTTAATTTATGATATCCTTTTCTTGCAATACCAATATAATCCATCTTTTCAAATCTTAGTAAATCAAGACAAAACCTTTTATTAGTAAATTTATGGATACAATAAGAAATGGAAAACCGAAAATGCATGTTTTGTAAAGACCATTACTTCGCAAGGAAGTCTTTCCTTACATTGGAGAGAAAGTACAAATCTTATTTTACGTATTTAATTTATATTTTGCCAATGTTTGCATATAAAACAGGCCATACTTCTACCACTTCTTAAAAAGCAAACCTTTTTTGTCTCGTAGGTTATTCATAGAGAGGGGACCATATATTATGAAAAATTAGTAATGCTACTCTACATTTAGATTTAAGCAGTTCTGTAATAGAAAACTCTTCATTTTCATCTGGTGCTATTGGTAGTTATTATACATAACACGAATTACAGCCCTGTGTACTGAGAACTCTGGCTGATGACAGGACTCATTATCACATTTACCCACAGATAATCTGAATTTCATTCGCACCCTTTTTTTTAAATCCTCACCCGAGGATATTTTCTCATTGGTCCTAGAGAGAGAAGAAGGGAGAAGGAAAAAGAGAGAAACATTGATCAGTTGCCTCACGCACGTACCCCAACCTGGGATCAAACCCGCAACCCAGGCATGTGCCCTGACCTAGGATCAAACCCATGACCCTTCAGTACATGGGATGATGGTCCAACCACTGAGCAACACCAGCCAGGGCTCACACCATATTTTTAATATTCAAAACACCAATTGCAAGTGTGATCAAGGATTTCACACATCAGGGTGTCTGGATCTGCAGGGGGTACCTGGAGCCCCTCTAATGCTCATCGGATCAAACGTGTTGTGACCCCAGTGGCCAGGTGATGACCATGTGCCCTTGGAGTTGCAAGGTCCAAACTCTCGCTCAGAGGAGGATGTCATGGTTGTGTCTATTTTTGGCTGCAATTTCCTAAAACGTTTCTTAAGCTGTTTACGGTTTTATTTCAGTTTCCAAATGTCAAGACTGGAATTATGGTTTCTTGCAAACATACTCAATGAGCTTTCTTTCTATCTTTTTCCTCTCTCATTTTACTCATCCCTCTGGGGTGAACCGTCTCGTATTTATATAGAGGATACCTTTCCTCGCAACCCTGATACTGTTCTTCATTTGAGTTCCACACTCTGTCTGTTTTTTCTAAGTTTCGTTTTTATGAGCTTCTTTGGCCCCAGAGTACCTTCCCCCACACTGTGGAGGAGGCATCCCAGTGGTGGTTAAGAATGTGAAGTGTGGTCTTAAAAAGCCTTTGCTCCAAGCCAGTCGCTCCCATCCGCACCTCCCTGCCTATAACCACCTCCCGGGTGATATCTGAGCTTGCCGTGACTGTGGGCCAGTTACTTAACCTCTCTGTGCCGCTCACCTCCAGCTATAAAGTTCGGCTAATAATAGACACACCTAGCAAGGTTTTGTGATGGTTGGCCCAGGCCGCCGTCCGTATATAGTAGCTGCACTTCGAGCTGCTGAATGTTGCCTGAGAAAACATGCAGGACTCGCTGGCTGGCCTCCCTCTAAATTTGTGACCACAAATCTCCGATGGGCACTCAACCATGCGTGGAAAGCCTTCCGCCCCACCGAGTCGTAGGCTGGCTCTTCTCCCTCTGCTCAGCTTCTAAGCGATGGACCGTCTCAGGCTCAGCTTCCCTCACTCACCTCTGACCCCTAAAATTGCCTGGTTTAAACACCACCCAGGTTTCAATGATGCTCAGTCTTACCTCCCTGTTTATAACCATCTCTGAGTTGATATCTCAAAGTGCGTATCTGTAACCACCTTAGACTTTAAGTACAAATCCTGATCTGTCCTCCCAAACTTGTATTCTCCAAGTCTCCCCGTCTCTGTAACGTGGAAATGCTATCTTCCCAGTTACCAAGGCCAGACAAGAAAACCGGACAGCCAGAAACACAAACCACCTCTGCTTCCCGCCCCTCCCCTCCCCTCCCCTCCCCTCCCCTCCCCTCCCCTCCCCTCCCGCCAGTCCTGGCAGCTGTGCCTCCAGGAGCTCCTGGTCCATCGTTCCTCACCTGGATGGATGCTGTAGCATCTGACCTGGGATCGCCCAGCTTCCCTCTGGCATGTTGACAAGCTCTTCCTTTACAAAGCAGCGGCCGGAGAGCCCTGACTTAGCACATGTCTGTCAGATCCCACAATCCCTATCTGGTCTCCAGCCCAATGGCTTTCCGCCATGGGATGACGTCCAGACTCCTCAATACGATGGGGCCTTGCCCACCTCACAGACGCCAGTGAAATGACGCGGCCCTGGCACGTGGTGCTGCAGAATTCTGTCCGTGTGTCTGGTGTGCCAGGCTTATGCCTGGCTCGGTGATATTGGACTAGCTGGTCCCTCACCTGCTGGGCTGCTCCCCTGCATCTGTAAATGGTTCTATTTGTTGTGAAGGTTTTAATTTAATGCCACCTCCTCCGTGATGGCCACTTCTGGGTGCGGGCCACCTGTCACTGAGGGTCACTCCCTCAGTTCCTGGGCCCTCACCAAGCAGGTGACCCTCATTGAGGAGGAGTGAGGGTCATGAGAAGTATTTGTGATGCTTCATATTCTTGCTCTTCACTTCTTTCCACCTGGAAAAAGTGGACTTGATACATTCTATGAGGCAAAATTATCCCTTTTTCATTGCTGTTTTTCCAATGGTTTGTATGTCTCCTTATCCTATATAATAAAGGCGTAGTATGCAAATTGTCCCCTCAACCAGGAGGTCATCCAGGAGTTAGACCAGGGGCAGGGCTGGCGAGGGGAAGGGAGGGAGTGCCCAGCCAGCAGCTGGCAGCAGCTACGGACCCTACCAGTGCACAAATTTCGTGCACTGGGCCTCTAGTTGATTTATAAGGGTCCTTTACGTATTCTGGATATGAATAGTAGGTTAGATGGGTTAAAAATATCACCTTCCACTCAATGACTTGTATTTTTATTCTCTTGATAGTGTCTTTTGGTGCAAAGAAGTTCTTACATTTTTTTCTAAGTTATAATGTAGTTCCACTTATATTTTTCCCTATATAGTTAGTGTTTTGTGTTTCATTCACAAACTCATGAATATATTCTTCTGTATTATGTCCCAGAAACATCACAGTTTTGCCTCTCACATTTATGTCTATAATTTCCTGGACCTGATTTTCATGATGGATTGAGGTAGTTGTCAGGTTTCTTTTTTCCACTGGATGTCCCATTTCCTCAGCATCATTTTCCTAAGATTTCTTTTCTTTCTTCACCTGCTTTGTGTGCCACTTGGCCAGAATTCATGAGTGCCCGTATTTGTGTGAATCTCCTACTGGGGCGTCTTTTCTTTGCCTTTGTTTTGTGCACATGAACCCACTCTGGCCTACTCACTGCGCCTTTGGAATGATGTTTGGTGGAACAGGTTATCCTACCTCACTCTTTAAGAGCATCTGATCCAATGTATTTTTGACCCTGCGCATTTCTGCATAAATGTAAGAATCTATTTGTCAAGTTGTACAAAGATCTTGCTGTAATTTTGATGGGATCTACATCTAATCTGCGGATCAATTTGAAGAGAATTGACATTCTCTACAGTGTTAAGTCTCGCAACCCATGAATATGGTATAGCTCTTCATTTATTTATCATTATCTTTCAATTATATTTTGTAACTTTCTGTGCAAAGGTCCTGTACATCTTGAAATACATTTATTCTCACATTTTAAGATATTTTTGATGCTAATGAAAATAGTATCATTTTAAAATTTCATTTTCTATAGATGCCAATATATCGAAGTAAAATTGAGTTTTTTATATTGACCTACAGGTAGCAAACTTCTTAAAATCATTAATTCTAATGATTCATTTCTAATTTCTCTCAGATTTTCTATCTAAAAAAATCCAAATTGGTATTATCTGCTAATAAAGGTTTGTCTATTCCCCCCCTCCCACCCCCCAGTCCTTGGCATTCTATTTCATTTTCCTGCCTCACGTACCGACTAGGACTCCAGTACAATTTGTGACAGATGTGGGAATAGTGAGCCTGTTTGTCTTTTCTTCAAAGGGCTGCATTTTAGTATTCCACCATTAAAACGTGTGGTTTATGAGGGGTTTGATAGATGCCCTTTAGGAGGTTCATACAGTTCTCTTTCATTTCTCAATTACCAAGAACTTTTATTGTGAATTGTTATTGAGTTTTATCAAATGCTTTTTCCTCATTCATGTGAGATTATCCTATGATTTTTCTTTTTTACAATGTAATTTTGATCATTGACATTGATTGAAATAACCTTGCATTCTTAGAATAAACCCAACTTGATGATGGTATATATTATTCTGGTTTAGATGCTGTTGGATTTGGTTTCCTGGGGATTTGTTCAGGTTTTTTTGTTTTGTTTTGTTTTTGCATCTGCATTTATGTGTGAGATCCGCCTATGGTTTTCCTTTCTCATCATGTACTGTATCAGTGTGATACCAAGCTTCTCTCCTTTCATATTATCCAGACACATTTGTGTAAGGCTGGCATAATTTTTCTATAATTGTGTTAGGATTTGCTGATAAGTCATTCTGGGCCTGTAATTTTTCTTTTTCATTTTTGTGGCATTTTCTTTTAAGAAGGATTTAGATTTTTTAATCCATGTCTTAATAATTATAGATTATTTTTAGAATAGAGATTGCTGAGTAAAAGGAGAAATTACCTTCTAATAAAGTATTAATCTGTGTTCCTAATAGACACGAATGAGAGTACTCTCTCCTCCACATTCTTGCCAATGCTGCAAAAATTAAACTTCTTTCATTTTTGTCATATGGATGGATAGGCCTGAAATATGTTGTTGTTGGCTTCCTTACTTTGATTTTCTTTAATTTCTCTTCGTATTTATTGGGTAGTTTGTAAATTGTGAAATCTTGTGATAGTAACTCGCTTTCAGCCAACTTCTTTCTTTCTTTCTTTTTTGAGATATAATTGACATATAACGTTGTTTTAGTTTTAGGTGTACAGCCTAGTGATTTGTCTTATGTATATGTTATTGCATGATCACCACAATAAATTTAGTTAAAATCCATCACCACACATAGTTCCACATTTCGTTTCATTTCATTTTATTATTTTATTATTATTTTTTGTTTTGTTAATCCTCACCCAAGAATCGTTTCCGTTGATCTCTTAGAGAGAGTGGAAGGGAGAGGGAAAGACAGAGAGAAATATCGACGTACACATCGTTTGGTTGCCTCCTGCATGCACCCCGACCAGGGCCCCGGGCCGGGGAGGAGCCTGCAATTAAGGAGCCTGCAACCAAGGTACTTGCCCTTGACCAGAATTGAACCCGGACCCTTTGGTCCCCAGGCCGACGCTCTATCCACTGAGCCAAACCGGCTAGGACTAGTTCCACATTTTATTTCTCGTGATGAGACCTTTTACAATTTTCTTAGCAACTTTCAAATATGCAACATGGTACTGCTGAGTACAGTCAACACACTGTCCATCCATCCCCAGACTTATCTGTCTCATAACTGCATGTTGTACCCTTTAGTCTCCTTCATCCCTTCTGTCCTCCCCTCTCCTCCTGCCTCTGGCAACCACCGATCTGTTCTCGGCTTCTGTGAATTTGCTGTTGTTTAGATTCCACCTGTAAGTGAGAAATCACATCATACATGTTATCTTCCTCTGTCTGAGTGGTTTCACTTAGCATCATGCCTTCAAGGTCCACCCACGTGGCAAGTGGCAGGATTTCCTTCTTCTTACAGCTAAACAGCATTCCACGGTGTGTGGACATTACGTTTCCTGTATCTGTTCACCTCTGGGCGGGCACTGGGGTCGTTCCCAGGCCTGGGCTGTGGTGAGCGATGCCGCATGAACACGGGTGTGTAGATGCCTTTTCAGGAAAGCAGGTGGTTCCCTGGGAGTAAACACCCGGAGTGGAGTAGCTGGGTCAGAGGTTCTACTTCTCATTCTTTGAGGAACCCCCATGCTGTTTCCATAGAAGCCGCACTGGCTTACGTTCCCGCCAACAGTGCACGGGGGTTCCCTTTTCTCCACACCCTCACCAACACTTGCTACTCCTTTGTCCTGAAAATAGCCATTCTGACAGGTGTGCAGGGCTGTCTCCTTGTGGTTTTGATTGGCATTTGGCGGGTGATGAGTGATGTTAAACCCTTCCCCATGTTCTGTTACGTCCTGTTGGTGGGGAAGGCCAGCACGCACTCTGGTACGCGCACTACCGGTTTGCTCCTGTGATGTTTTTAGGTCACTATGTCTCACCCCGCGGTACGGTCTCCATTGGCTGACGGTCTGTCATGTACACGTAGACTGGACTACATTGCGGAGCTGATCAAATGGAATTGCTCTGCTGCGGTGTCTTTCAACTGGGGTGCTTTTGCTTCTACCCTCAGGGCCATTGGGCAATGTCTGAAGACAGTGTGGGTTGTCACGCCCGGGGCCAGGGGGTGCTCCTGGCATCTAGAAGCCAGGGATGCCAGCAAACAGCCACCGTGCACAGACCCCCACAGCCAAGCCTCATCCAGCCCAGCGTGTCCATCGTGCCGAGGCCGAGACCCCGGCGGGCCATTCCAGTAACGTCTCCGCGCTTCCGGGGTTTGTCCATAAGCACATCCTATTGCAGCTCTTCCCAGGCACGCGTCCGTTTTCAAAAATTCCATGCGTCATATACTAGTAACTGATGAGTAAGACTGTCTTCTGGCTAATTTTGTTCGGCAGGTTTATTTTTTTCCTCCCTAGTGATACCTGGATCCGGGCGAGCGTTACATCTGGCCACCCACAGTCCCGCCTTGGTGAAGTGTGGCAGCGTGCCTGTTCTGCCCTCCCTCCCCTTTGCGTCAGTCTGATCTCAGTGTAGGACTAGGACGTGCTACAGCAGACAGTGTCATTGCCATAGTTATCTGTGCTAGGAACCAGCCAATCAGTGTCTATCCTTGCATCTAAATTCACTCCACCTTGGCTGGGCCAGCGTGGCTCAGTGGTTGAGCGTTGACCTATGAACCAGGAGGTCACGGTTCGATTCCCGGTCAGGGCACATGCCCGGGTTGTGGGTTTGATCCCCAGGGTGGGGCTTGCAGGAGGCAGCTGATCCATGATTCTCTCTCATTATTGATGTTTCTGTCTCTCCTTCTCCCTTCCTCTCTGAAATCAATAAAAATACATATTTTTAAAAAAGAAAGTTACTCCACCACCATTGTGCCCGCTTTAAGGTAAAAAGCGGTATTCAATTGTCTGCAACAATTTTATGTTTGATTTCATGTTAAAATAGCTCCTCTCGGACCCAGCAAATAGGCGTAGTATGGGTGGAATGTTCAAGCTTAGTGCAGAACAATGGGCTTCTGCCTCTGGGAGGCTCTGCCTCATTCCTGTACCTGTGGGTTGTTCTCCTTCACGTACATTCATTACTTTCAATTCAGGAGGATGAGAATTCAAATGGTTCCGCGTTAGGGAAATCCTTCGGTTTGCTAGATCCTCCCCCCTGAGCCTCCAGGTTTTCTCACAGTGACAAGCACCTTGGGGAAAGGTAACAACAGGGGTAGCTCGTTTCCAGCGTAACTTCCCTGCTGCCAGGTTTTATTTTGTTCAAGGCAGCGGTCCCGATCCCTTAAACTACAATACAGAGGACAGCCGCACAGCGAGGGGGAGAAAGCCTCCATTCCGGTCTTATCGGGGAAAATCTGTGTGTGTTCGGAGGGAAATGGGCTTTAATGTGTCCTGTCAGTTCTCTTCTGCATTTGTGAGTGAGGGAAAAACGAGAGCGTTAGAGGGTGGCCGTCTTGAGTTATTAAGAATGATCTGGATTAGCCCGGCCTCCGTGGGTCAGCACCAGGTAGCCGCCAGTCCTTCCCATCTGCTTCTGGTTTGCAGAAACGAACAAAGAGGCGCGGGCCTGTGTAGCCCCATTGTTAGCGGGCTCCCCACTCCCTGACAAAGAGCTGCCCGCTCCGAAGGCCCGGGAATACTTTTAACTCCAATTTACAGATTAGGCGAAACCTGTTAGGTTAAGGGTCACCGAAGGCAGTTGAAAAATTTCTTTGTGAACTTCCCAGTTTTCTGGCTGTTAAAGAAAATAATAAAATAACAAGAGCTCCCCGGTGCAAGAATTCCATAAAACGGAGAGTGGCATGCGAGACACATTAATGGTTTCCATGCCCGATGAAAAGCTGGGAACAGCTTTAAGTCACAGGGAATCAAATATCGCCGGTCCCAGCCCCGTGTGTGTGTGTGTGTGTGTGGGGGGGGGGGGGGGGGGGGGGGCGGGGAGGGGACAAGAGTGTGGGCGCTCCGCCTCTGGGGTCAGAGCGTCGCCCTCTCCAGGAATTCATCCTGCCGGTCTCAAAGCCAGAGAGCTTACCTGCTTCCCAGAAGCCTCCAGATGTTTGGGGAGACGTCCCCACAGGATGGCTATTCAGTTCATGTTCCTTTGGGGGAGGGGCGCACAGGATTGTGGTTCTTGGAAAGTTCTCGTCCGGTGGCTGGTGGCTGGCCGGGCCACCTCTGCAGTCTTCCAGACGGCTCTCATTATAGTCGGCAGTGACCGATGGGAGGCCCCCCTACCCCCCGAGTCCTGGAGGCCTTGGAGACCACACGGGGACGGGGCCCCTCACTGCTAGGAGCTAGTGTTTCAGGGAAAATAATGACAACGCCTTCTGAACACTAGGGCTTTCTTTCTCGTAACTCTCCCCTGCTTCTCAACCCCCCCCCCCCCGTCTCCCCCCCGCTTCGCTGGGGAAGCCACAGAGGGAGGGGGCAGTCAGCGTGTTCCCATGTCTCCTTGGGAAAGTAATCTGGGCTCGATGGGCAGAGATATTTCTAGAAAATGGGCATGGGGCACCAGCCATTGATGCCTGGGGGTGCTGCGGCCTTGGGTGTAGACCAGCGGTTCTCAACCTGTGGGTCCCGACCCCTTTGGGTCAAACGACCCTTTCACAGGGGTCGCCTAAGACCATCGGAAAACACATATATAATCACATATTGTCTTTGTGATTAATCACTATGCTTTAATTATGTTCAATTTGTAACAATGAAATTGGGGGTCACCACAACATGAGGAACTGTATTAAAGGGTGGGGCGGCATTAGGAAGGTTGAGAACCACTGGTAGACGGAGGAGGAAAGTCAGGGTAGGGTGTTCCACCAGGATGGGGTCGAGTGACCCCAGGCACATGGACACTTAGCGAGTGGAGAGAGGAGGGGGCGGAGGAGGAGCGGAGAGAGCTGGATGGCCATGGCTTTGCCCTCTCTCTTGAGTCAGGACACCGTGGCATAGGTTTCTCTCCCACCAGTGTGTGAGGGTTGGCGTGTGTTTGGCTGAAGGCTGCTTCCTTTTCTCCTGTGCCTCCTGCCACGAAGCTGTGGCTACCGCTGCTGCCAGCGAAGACCCGCTGAGTGGACGGCGGCCCTCGCACAGGAAGGTGCTTCCCCCCTGCCCCACCCCCCGCAGGCTGCGGGCTCGCTCTCTGAATGAGGAAACTTCTGGTGGTGTCCCAGTTGCCGCTCGCTGATGGCGAGTCACTCCAAACGGACTGGCTTCACGGCACAGTGACGATGTTATTCCTTGTTCCTTGTGGGTCCCGGGTGACCGGGCTGCCGTGGGCATATTTTGCTCAGGATCACATAGACCGTTGCAATCAAGTGGTGGTTGGGGCTGGAGTCATCTAGAAGGTTCCTTCACTCCCATCTCTGGGGGTGGGGCTGGCTGTTGGCTGGACGGGTGGCTGGAACACCTGCAGGTGGCCTCCCCGTGTGGCTTGGGCTTCCTCCCGGCATGGCGGCACGGTGGGAGCGTGCTGTTTCCAGGAGCGCCAGGTGCACGCTATCTCACCTGCACAGGTCGCCTTGGAAGTCACAGCGCTGAGCTTGTGCTGTGGTCACAGGCCCATCCGGCTTCGAGGAGTGGGAACACGGGCCCCCGTTTTTGATGGACACCCTGTCAGCGTCACCTTGTAAGGAGGGAGAGTGTGACGGGAAATCTTATCGGGCCCTGGGTGCTAGGGCAAGTGTGTAGACATGCAGTGAGTCTGCCAGCCTCATGGTTTGCAGCCAGTGCATGGAAAGCAACCCAGTAGCTGAAGTAGTTTAGCTGGAAATCATTTTAGTCAGTGTTGCTTTGGAAAATTGTAAGGGCTTGGTAATACACAGAGGGGAGCTGTTTTATTTTGAAATTCCCGTACGTCTGCTATGAATGCATCATGCTGCAGGCAACATAGAGGTCATCTACTCATTCGTTCATTCATTCATTCACTCACTTGCTCATTCATTCAGTATTTTCATTGAATATCCACTTACTGCCAGGTCCTGTTAGGTCAGTTATTGGGTAGGAAATTCCATAACATCTAGAGTCGGGAA